>NC_053149.1:133595-433595 GCF_016808335.1 Panicum virgatum | reverse complement strand
TTCTGAGATCATCCCCAAATGGCAAAACAATTTTATTGTATGTGCAAAATTTCGTCACCTTTCTGGTGTAAAAAATTGAGCCAAAACGGAGCATCGAGCGAAAAGTTATGCCCGTTTTACCGAAGGTATCTCAAGTTATGGTTTTCAGAGAGCACAACTTGGAAGATTGGGTGACGGCGGCTAGGGCAAAGCTTCCCTATTCTCCAACACAGAACCACGGCTGAGCAAAGCTTCTCAGCCATTGAACAACCTAAGGCAAAGCGTCCCTGGTGTATGCAGCAAGGGTATCGCCAGATGAAATCAAGAAGGGCTGCGATGCAAGGCGAAAACACAAGGCGGCTTGCAACCTATCTAGGGCTTGCGCGGCGAGAGTTCACACAAGGCGGCTAGTGAGGACAAGTCAAGTAGCATGAGGGCTCGACTCATTGGTGGGGTAAACATGGATAGGACGGTGGCGGAAACAAAAACAGCGACGAGCGGTTGACTATGACTGCGAACACACTAAACCAGCAACAAGACTCGACCACGAACACGAACTCAACTAAGCGAAACTGAAATGAAAATTACAGAGGCTAAAACAAGTTATGGGATAGCGGAAAGTGTAAATTTTTTTGGGCTTTTTGTGGACTGTAGGTAAAGGAACAAGATGAATCTAAAGGGAAACACAAAATTATACCTCACGGTAAACCTGAATCCTAATACCACTTGATGTAGACGCGGCCCGATCTTCCGAGAGGTAGGGTAGATTCGATTGATGGAGTACGTGACGTTGGCGATCTGACTTCTAATCAGACATGAATTCGAAGCTTGCAACCATTACACCACCGCTCCACTGGTTATCAACCAAGCACAACTTGATTGACCTCGCCGAGAAGGCTTTTCCTGCAAGCGAATCGAAGAACACAAGCAAGAATGGATAAACACACAATTTGAAATTACAGATGTGTATGAAGCGAAAATCAAAGTGGGGTTCAAAAACTCAATTCCAAAGGACTAATCGACACAGTGGGAGAGATCAAGAACGGGGGCCCTGGATCAATGTATAAGGACTTGTCGCCACAGATACAACGATGCAATATCTGTTCCTCAAAGGAAAACTCAAGACTAAACAAAACCCGAGTCTAAGCGGCGGCGGCTACTGAGTTTATAGAAGAACCAGGTGACCTACGGTTGGGGCAACCAGAGGTGGGCGCCCTCAACTTGGGCTTAAGGTCCGACACGATACGCAGGCCATTGGCCCAAAAGAGGTGGCGCAGCACCTTTCCAGATTCTGGATGTCGACTTGTTTCATGAATTTCTGTTGACTCCGAACAGATATGGACCTGTATCTAGTGGCGTTGGAAAGGTTATAAAATTATCTTTCCAACCATATAAAGTTCTCCTCAAACGGACTCCGTATGTGGCCGTGGTGTTGTGTTTTGTGCAGACTGTTTCTGGAATCCGAGAAGGAAACGAAGTCCAAGTTGTAGATGAGTCGGACTTCAACGTGTACGCATCCGATGCAGCGATGTCCTCATCAGAGGTATACAGCCCTTCTTCCAACTACCACATTCCGCCAAGGGCTTCCGCTCCCTTCAAGAAGCACAAACCGGCAACCATCAGTACCCGCCCTTAGGGTAAACCACGCACCCAGTATCAAGGTGAATCGTCTCAGTGCAAAAACAGGATCAACAAAGTACTGCTACACAAGTGCTTTATCCACCCAAAGAGCTCTCACACGATCTTCCAGTGCGACTCACTCTGCAAGGCCCTTGGGGCACCTCCCCTGAAGGAGACACCACCGATTAATATAGTCGACCTCTGCATCAACTAGTTCTACCTCAAATTTAGTCGATCATCATATCGACTAAGTTCCTTCTTCGAATAAATTTTATCCAGTCATGTAAACCATTGCTCACGTCTAACGAGCAAAGGGTAGGTCTTAAGAGTCAGAGTCTGTCACTTTACAGCTATTGTAATTTCGACAAATCCAAACAAAGTTGATTTTTCATATATCGACTACTTGGCTCTTGCTCACACGATCAGTACCCCATCTCGAAAGCCTTGCTCGGCTCGAGCAGCTATCGAGCAGTTTTTATGGTTCATACGTGCTTTTTGGGCATTTACGTCTTAGGCAACTCGACGGGGTTCGTACCTAACAGTTCTGTCCTAAAAGACACTCTAGTCCTCTGGTAGGACACCCTATTCGCCCCGCTCGAGTAGGTTTTGGATACTCTTTTGGCACCTTCATCTTGGGCAACCCGACAGGGTTAGTACCTAACAGACTTGACCCAAGAGTTAATCCAATCCTTGGTTAAAAGGACACCTTACTCGCCTCGCTCGAGTAAGTTTTGGATATCTTTCTGACATTTACGTCTTGAGCAACCCGATGGGGTTTGTACCTAACAGTTCTGTCTTAAAGATTACTCCAGTTCCTAGTTATAGGGACACCTTAGTCGCCTCGCTCGAGTAAGTTTTGGATATTTTTCTGACATTTACGTCTTGGGCAACCCAATGGGGTTCGTACCTAACAGTTCTGTCTTAAAGATTACTCCAGTTCCTAGTTAAAGGGACACCTTAGTCGCCTCGCTCGAGTAAGCTTTGGATATCCTTTCGACATTTACGTCTTGGGCAACCCGACGGGGTTCGTACCTAATAGTTCTGTCTTAAGGATTACTCCAGTCCTTGGTTAAAGGACACCCTACTCGCCGGCTCGAGTAGGTCTTGGATACTCTTTCGGCACCTTCGTCTTGGACAACTCAACGGGGTTAGTACCTAACAGACTTGCCTAAGAGTTACTCCAGTCCTCAGGTAGGACACCTTACTCTCTCTGCTCGAGTAAGTTTGGGATGTTTCTAGAATATTCACGTCTTGGTTAACTCGACGGAGTTCAATCCTAACAGTCCTATTCCAGAAACCAATCAAGTCCATTAAAGGACATACTACTCGATACGATCGAGTAGTTTGGGCCATTTTCGTAAACAGCTGCATACTATCTGGGTAATCAAACAAGGTCTATCCTAAATGGTCAACTACAAAAATCCCTTAAGGAGCATGGGTAAGTTCATGATACTCTAAAATAATGTGACACAAGTTTCCCGCTTGCTTAGTTTACTATGGGAATCTCCGCTACAGAGTCTTTTTGCCTCGAGTACTTGACACCGTCGCCGTCTCATGGTCAGAGTCCTCCTTGATCTTCTTAAGCCACTCTATTTCATCTGCGTTGCGGTACATAAGAATCTTTAAATCCAGTACCAAGCTTTTTTGAATCTCTAAAGATTTGGCACAAGCTGTATACTCGATGGAAAGAAAATCTTATAAACACTAAGCAGATCTACTAGTCGAGTGCATATTGAATGCTAACGACTAACCTTTTTTGGATTGGGAAAGCTTCTTCAGCTTCCCCTCAAGAGCAGTCTTCTCAGACGAGAGCGTTTTAACCCTCTCTTTGAGAGCATTTAGCTCTGTCTCATCTGGAGACTGGACACTCATTCGTCCCAGTGCTTCCTGCAAAACAAAAAGATCAGAATACTACTCGATCTACTCGAAAAGTACTCGAAGTATTCGACTACTTACTTCTAGCAGCTTGACAGCTAGCTCCACAATCTCTCTTGGCAAATTGCTTCCCGATGTGACCTGGGGAAGCACTCGCCACCACCTCTGTAACAACCCTCTTTGGCACTTCCTCAATTTTTCCTATAGTATTCCCTGTGACTTGGGAATCTAAAGGAAGAACATGCTACTTAAATTACAATAAGGGCAAATAAAAGGATACTTTTCCTACAAGGCACTACAAGCGTACCTGCAGGGGTCTCCACATGCTGTTTATTATCGCCTCCCTCAGGAATCTTCTCGCCTTCTCCTTCTTCCGAAAGCTTGCCGCTTCCACCACCTTCCGGGATCTCCTCGTTGGCCCTCTCAGAATGGGGTAAAGGAGAATCCAGAAGCATGGAGTCGACCATAGCCTCCGCATCACGAGCACTCATATCGGGTGTACTCAGGGGCTTCCCCAGCTCCAGCTGAGAAGCCGAGTGGCTCTCAGCCCCCACGTCCTCACCAAGGACCGCATCTCTTTAAAGACAAAGTAGTTACAAACTACTAGATTCAAGACAGATCCTACATATACAAGTTCTAAAGAACTTACGCAGGAGCTCTTATGAGGGCAAACCCCTTGACGCCAAATTTGCGGGCAGGCTTCGTGATCACGGCTAGCTTACCCGCATCGACGGTTTTATTTATATCGGAACTACTCGCTGAAGGAGTAGCCCCGATCCCACTTGACAGGTCCATTGTGGTGGAGGGGACAGGTTGTACCACCGCAGTATCATCCCCAGATAATGAGGTCCGTGGCATCTTAGCCGCCGGACTTAGAAAAGCAAAAACACAAATCAAAACTTGCAAATCGACAACTAGAAAGTACTCGATTGCAAATATAACTAGCTATACACCTGTCGCTAGTAGTTTTGGAGGAGCTGCTACGCTTCCTCGCCACTGACCGAGTACTCCTCAGGCGTTCGGTCTAGGCATCAGCACTTGGAGTGGGTCTGTGCTCCCCATCACTCCTTTCTCCAGATGCTGCCTCATCTGCACAATCAAGTCTGGACATCAGTACTGTTCATATGAAATCTCATATGAGCATACTAAGATTTGATTAACAGATCAAGGAAATTAGAAGAACAAAAGGACAAATAAATGTCTGGTAGTGAAGGACTACTCTTAAAACGATCCATGTCCTCCTACAGAAAGCAAATCCTATCAGATTGACACTATAGTAAAGTACTCAATTTTCTATGAATCGACTACCCCTAACAAGTACCTGCTTTGGAGGATTCGCAGCAGAAAATGTACCAGGAACAACTGGGATTTTCTTTAGATTCTTCAGAAGTCGTTGTACTCGACTAAAAACTACATCATTCGAGATCTCTTCCTCCGAGTATCTCGATGGATCAGTTGTCCCTTGGTACTGAAATCCAAGCGATTCCCGAGCCTGTAATGGCTGGATCCTTCGCTTCATCCAGTCAAATATGACTGCTTCCCCAGTCAACATATTTTGCCTTAGAACAGCAATTCACTCGAGAAGTTGGGGGATCTGACTCTCGTCGACTCGTTTTTTATTCCATTCAGGCAACTGAATTGGAGCGCCTGGAGTAATTGATGGAAAGCTTCCTAATCGGTTCTCGATAAAGAACCACTTGGGCTTCCACTCGATTACTTTATTGCTAAGTTTATAAGAAATATAGTCTCTATCTTTCTATTGCCTAAGTTGGAGACCCGCACCTCCTACTACATCTAAAACAAAGGAGTCGGGCTGCGGCTTCAAATGGAAAAAGTAGCGGAAGCGTTCAAAATGGGGCTCAATGCCCAGAAAAGCTTCGCATAAATGCACGAAGATGGACATATGAACAAAGGAATTTGGGGTCAGATGATGCAACTGGATCTTGTAGTAATGCAGGAGTCCAGAAAAGAAAGAAGAACAAGGAAACCCCAATCCTCGTTCCAAGTATGAGGTGAAAGCAACAACTTCCCCCGTATTCTCATATGGATGATCCGAACCCAAGGCAGGACGCCATTGGATAACAGATCTGGGAACTAAAAGACCTTGCGACACTAGAGATTCCAAATCAGATTGGGAACACTTATTGGTGTTCCACTCTTCATTGCGGGTTGGCTCCGTAGCCGCACCCTTCCCCTTGGTTGATTTCTTGGGCGCCATCCGAAAATCCACAGATCGCTTCACGCGCATAAACTGGTGGAAACCCTAAGAGGAGGATGGCGAACGACAAGGAACAGGAACTTTAGATCTGGGAGCTTGAGAGCGGAAAGACAGATCTAAAGTAGTAAAAACTAGTGGCGGCCAGTGGGGTAAAACCTAAGTCACCTTTTCATTTTATAATGATGGTGGCAAACATGGTAAAAACACCTAACAGGTCAACAGTCAGTTGTAAATCGCAGAAAAAATGGGATTTAAAAGAGACATTCCTTTTTCTGATATTACATTCTGGTAGCCCCAGAGGTGACAGCTCCGACCAGGCCTTTGAATTCCACCACGTTCGGGTTGGTGTTTCGTAGGGCTGTTGGTGGCCTGACCTTGATTACCATTTCCTAGTCTTTTCAAGGATCGAAAAGGTACCGTCGCTCCGAAGTAAGTGAAGTTTAGTGAGCCTGACCCTTTAGCATCTGATAATCTTAGGGATACCTTAGGAGACCCTCTCATCCTACAAAAACATTCTTTCTACCTTATCTTTGGATGACCTTGGCTCCTCTCTAGTTCACTTCTCGTTCCCCGTGGAAATCAATACCTTGGAATACTCTGGGTGAAAGCTACAGCAGTATCCGTGCGTTTGCGGATTTATCTGTTTGCGTTAACAAATACCAACAGTGAACATATTTACATAGCCGGTCATATGTTGTGTACATCCGCTATCAAGCACCCAATGCTTTCCACTGGCTTTGTAGTTCACCTACACACAAATGAATCACTTTTGAGGTTTGGGAACTCAAGTAACTTTCGGTCCTTTGACATGAGTTACTAAAGCTTTAGGAACCTATATTTGGCATGTAAGCTTTTTCTTTTCTTGGGTACCAATGAATTTTGCCTTAACCTTGCCACTTTTAAGTTTGCTTAACAAGAAATGATGTTCATTGAATTGTGACTTGTAGTTAGGAGGCAAGGTAGGAAGAGGGCGATTAGGAATTGGACACTCCCTTGTATGATGCCCGGTCACTTGACAATGTTGACAATAGGAGCCCACTTCCTTGGTGAAGCATGCTTTGAGCTCCAGCGACTTTGGACAATTTTCCGGAGTCTTGGGGAAAGATCCAAGTCCATTTGTCCCAAAGTGCCTTGCATTGTGGAAGAGAATCTCCTTGTGCAAGTGTGCTCCCTTTGTCATATTGTACATGCACTTGGTCGTACTTTGAAGTTTCTTCTCAAGTTCTTTCTCCCTATCATGGTTAGTCTTTGAACAAGTAGGAGAAATATGATGACAAGCAGTAGCATGAGGTAACTCCACAAGATCATCACAAGAAGTAGACATGTCTTTCTTGATGCCATCCTTTTTAGTTGCATTTAGTTCTTCATCCATGGCATCAAAGGCTAAGTCAAGTTCTTGATATTTCATGTTCAAATTAGCATAATCAAGCTTAAGTTTCTTGTTGCTTGAGACAAGTGACTTATTAAGCACAACTAATTCATCATGTTTAATAACTAATTCATTGTGCGTAGTAAGTAACTTGTCATGCTCCTCTCTAAGTTGCTTGCTAGAAACAATGCATGTGTCATGAGTTTCAACTACTTTTTTGTTTCTAATAAGCAACTCTTCATGTGAGGCCTTAAGCTTAGCATATTGGATTTCAAAAACTTTGCATTTAGATTTATACTTCTTGATCACTTGTTGGTGCTCATCTAGGATGGAATATAAGTCATTAGAAGATAGACCATTTTCACTTTCATCACTAGAGGAGTCCTCATCATCGCTCACATTGCTGTTACCTCTTGCCATGAAGCACATAGGTGGTGGAGGTAGAGGTGGCTCATCATCATCATGCATGGCAATTTCCATAATTGTCTTCTTTGATTCATCATCATTTGAGTCATCACTTGAGGTTTCGCCATCGGTGACCCATTCTCCAAGGAAGGCCTTGATGTTCTCTTTTCTCTTGAAAGACCTCTTCTTGCTTGAGTCTTTCTTCTCATGGCTCTTCCTTGAGTGCCTATGTTGATTGCCCTCATCTGCTTGCCTTTTGTTGGGCTTAATTGGTTTGGAGCAATCATAAGAGAGGTGCCCGTATTTCCCACAATTGTAGCACATCTGGTTGGAGTTGTCTTGATTTCTCTGGGTACGAAATTTGTTCTTCTTGGGATCATAGTTGTACCCTTTCTTGTTTAGCCTTGACATCGTCTTGGTGGTCTTCCTCATGAGAAGTGCTAGCTCAATGTCTCCATCCACATCACTTGATTCTTCACTAGCTTCATCATCACTTGAGCTTGGTGAAGGAGCCTTGCCCTTGTTTTTCTTCTTTGACTTGTGCTCACTTTTAGCTTTGAGTGCAAGGTCCTTCTTGGCTTGTGGAGGATCAATTTCGCCTAAGAAAAACATCTCATGAGACCGAATCTTCCCAACAACTTCACTCACTTGTAGTGTGGAAAGATCTTTCTCATAGAGCAAAGATGTGACAATGTCGTACTTGGGCTTGTGCAATGAGTGGAGGATCTTCCGGATGATGTCACTATTAGACAAAGGAGAAATTTCAAGAGCGTTAATGTCCTCAGCATGTACATTCAACCTAGCATACATTTGTTCAACTAATTCACTAGAAAGCATTTTAAACTTTTATGGTCCTTTTAGTACTTGGTATTTCTCTTCACTTACAGTGTTATTGAGTTTTCCTTTTAGCACTTGGTATTTCTCTTCACGGAGCTTCTTAGACCCAACATGGATGGTCTCAAGCTCTTCTCAAACTTCATGGGCGATTTTCTTGCTATGCACACGAGCAAATATTTCTTCACTAATAGCATCAAACAAAGCATTCTTAGCTCTAGCATTCCATTTTATATGGTCCTCATCCATAACACTGGCAACGGCTTTGTCGGTGACCTCCAAAGCAAGGGGATTAAGAGCCTCAAGGTAACCCGCCATGCGTGCTTTCCAATAGCTATAGTTTTTCCCATCGAGCATGGGTGGTCCACTACTCCCCGGGGCCATTCTCTAGGTTTTTAAGCCTATTAAAAGAGAGTCTAAGCTCTGATACCTATTGAAAGGATCGAGGCCCAAGAAGTGGGAGTTGAATTGGGACTTTTACAAATTTCTATCGAATTTTTAACCTAGACTAGTGTTGCCCAATCTACAAAGGTTGATCCTAACAACTAAAGCACACTAGCATCATCATTCTAGGTAGGATAACATACTAACATGTTCGTCTTCCTTAGAGTTGATCACACTAATAAAGATGCAACACAGTCAATAGAAACAAACTAGCATGATAACTTCTAGGCAAAAACAATCAAGTAAGAGTCTAAGCAAGCACAAGAGATATGAAATGCTAGTAAAGTAAATGAGAGAGGCACAGGACAACCGGATTTTTTTTCCCGTGGTATCGAGGAGTTGACGCTTCCCCCTAATCCACGTTGGAGCACCCACTAAGGATATCTCTCCCTTGCATCACCAAGAACCAAGTCTTCACTAAGAATGCTCTTTCTCCAACTCCAGAATTGCGAGCTTCACACCATGTACAATCTCCTTCTCTTGGGACTCCCACAATCTCTAAGAGCTCACTAAGAATCAACCGATCATCAAGATCGTCTACGTGCCGTCAAACACCAAAAGTAACAAGCTCTCAAGGCTTCACTTGACCCTCACTGAGATGGCCCTAAGCACTAGCACACTTGCTACTCAAGGAATGGTTGATTTCTTCAAGTTTGAATCACTTGCAATCACTAGATCTTCATTCAATGGCTCCAAACACTTCTCTTCTCTTCTCTAGGGTATCCTCAGGTATTCAATGCGTCAAAGACATCATAAATGAGCCTGGGGCTCAACTTATATGGAGTGGAGAAGCACCCCTAGCCGTTGGAAGTAAACTGCCCAAAAGTCGTAGGCACCGGTTAGGCCACTGAGGTAGAACTGGTGCAACCGGTCACACTAAAACTAAATAGTAGCCGTTGACAATCTGACACAGTGCCAGTCTGACAGAATTGCACCGGTGCTTGCTAATATGAGACACCGATGTAACCGGTGCTGAAGAGTTTCCTTCAATGCCCATTACTTAGCCTCTGATCAATGCCATAGTGAATGCACCGGTGCTTCCATTTCATGCCACCGGTGCAAACGGTGCTGAAGAGAAACTTTTCACCCCAAATACATGCTCTCTGAAGGATGTCACGGCGAATAGACCGGTGCTCATTTGTTGTACACCGGTGTAACCGGTTTTCCACTTTGATCCTTGCTGCAGAGTCCGGTTAGACCGGAGATAAGGCACCGGTGCAACCGGTCGCCTTCGGATGCACCGGTGCTTGAGCACCGGTGTAACCGGTGTAACTAAGCTTTGTCTGTTTTCAGCTGAGTTGATTTGGAATTGTTTCTTTCTTCGACCTTTTTTCTTCCAAGTAGTTTCATTGACTTGTATGAGCTGTTTTGAGTAGGATTGAGCAAGTGTGCATCGTTTCTAAGGCCAAATCAATTCGAGTCAAGCTACTTACCCGAGAACCCCTCTTAATAGTACGATCACAAACTAAAACCTATAAAACTCAAACTAAAACAAGTGTCCTTCATCTCCTTGTGACACTTGAATCTAGAAAGGTCCTTGTCCTTGAAAATTGAGTCCGTGAATCATTTGATCATGAATTTTGAGGGGTCTCCTTTCACATTTTATATGAGACTTAACTTGTAAAAATTATTTCCTTCAAAACACACGTTAGTCGCATACGGTCATCATTAATCACCGAAACTTACTGAAAACATCTATGGGCCTAGATGCGCTTCAACCATACATACCGCATGATACCGTGCCGTGCCGTGCCGTGCCGTGCCGTGAATAGCTAATAGGCATAAATAATGGAGCCCATAACTCAGAGCAACTTGTGATTGAATGGCATGCAGATAGCAGAAGGATGCACGATCAAGTTGGGCGTACGGCTCGAATCGATCGAGATCGACGACGGCGACACTCCAATCCTGCAGTCCTGCAGGGAGGGAGGGATCGTGTTCGATGCATGTATCGTTTTCCAAGCAAGCAAAGAATGATTGAAACTAAATAACGGATCTGCCTGCCGGCCGGCCGTAAGCATCGACGAAACGGGAGCGGTGTGCATGGGCGTGGCTTCCCGTGTTGAGTTGGAATCGCACCGGTTCCTCTCCTTTGGTTGGACTGATCGATCTATCGACTATTATTATTACTATTCCAGCTGATGCCTCTCTCTCTCTCTCCCAGCAATGGCTGGAGAATACTAGTACAGAAAGGCTTTTTTTTTTCATCCTTTGCATTTCTCCAGCCATCGTTGGTCCTGGACCAGCGAAGACTTTAATCCCGAATCCAATAGCTGGCTAGGTGGCCGTGGGATTAAGATTATTCAGTCCTGATAAAAAGCACATGATAAAGGTGCTCTTTGTTGATGTTTGTATACTGTGGGCATGCACTTTACCGTGTGTTACACACGATAAAGATTTTACCGTGTGCAAAAGGGCATTTGCCGTGTACATCTGGCACACGGCAAACTGGCCGAACTCCATAGTGCTAACTGATTTCCATATGAATGATATATGCTTTAAATATTATATAATATATCAACAGTACAGTTCTAATATATATACATATATATAGTTGTCTCCAATTAATGATTGCACTCAAGGAATCGAATGATCTCACTTATATTAAATCAATCAGCGATAGATCAAGCCAAAAGGAACAAGCAAATTAAAGGACCACATGGCCGGATCGGATGATATGTTAATAATTAAGTTCCTCCGCAAGTTGCTTCCGTCATGGATCGTCGTATGATTAACGGCCGGCCGGTCATGGCAAGTTGCCGTGGCGTTCGACCGGGACAGGGCCGTGACTCCCCCCGCGGATGGCGAGAACGTAGAAGAACTGCGTCACTGTCAGGACGATCGTGAAGGCCTCCATGGTGCCCTGCCAAAAAATAATGCAGATATATACATAAATGTATCCTAAAATTACAATATATATAGAATTAATAACGACGGACGGATCGATCGGAGGAGTACTATATAATACGCACCAGCTTGGCGTTTCGTCGGTCGAATGAGATCTCCTGGCATGCTAGTCCCATGGCTAGGACTGTGAGCGCCCAGGCAAGGAGGCCCAACGCCGCGGCGGGCTGCAGGCTGTGGTAGTTCCAGAAGCGGAGGTGGGCGAAGCCCACCATGGCGGAGGCGATCCCCACGACGCCGGCGATCAGGGAGAAGAGCACGAAGAAGCCGGTGGCGAAGTTGCCGACGGGGAAGAAAATGGGGTGGAAATGCGCCGGCAGCCGCAGCTCGGGGCCGATGATGAAGCTGCGTTCGATGGAGACGTTGAGCGCCCACCCGCCGATGATGGCCAGGATGGTGTACAAGCACAGGTTGAGCAGCAGCAGCAGCAGGGCCACGGGCTTGAGGTTCTCGGCCATGGATGTGTCTGAATCGTCAATGGTCGATCGATCTGTTCGTCGCTGCTGGTAGCTACCTAGCTAGCTAATAATAATTAGCTATGGATCGGATGATATGACCGAGCGATAGTTCTTGCAGTGGGAGCCGATCGATCGTCGATATATATGATCGACGCCTGCCTGCTTGCTTGTGCGTCAATTACATAGTATACGGCCGGGTACTTCTGAGGTCGGGCAATGCAGTGCATCAGCTAATAACAATTAATTGCTGGGAATTATTAGTAATCAAATTAGTTTGTTCTTTGCTTGCCCCCGTACGTACGCCTCTGTTAGTTGCTCTCCCACCAATGCAAATAAAGCATCTATATCTAACTGGAGAATAAGGAATAACGTACATGATAGATAGATGATCTGATCAGCAACCCCGGACGGGCATGCCTGCCGGATGGCTAGCTAGCTGTAAAGCGAGCGAGAGAAATGTAGATCGATATTATATATTTAATTATTTCTTGATTGGGAATTGGGATGGATCATATATATCATATATTCCTTCTGATTTTTTTTTACATGTCACGCTAGCTTAGGTTTGTCCTAAGTCAGATCTGTTCAACGTTGACCAAGTTTAGAAAAAAAATAACAATATCTATATTGCATTGTACTATCAAATATATACATTATCAAAATATATATCAGGATGGATTCAATTAATCGGTTTTGTTCCTGTAAACGTTATTATGTTTTCTTATAATTTCTGTCAAAGTTGAATAATTTGATTGAGGATAAAGATAATATAATATGTAAATAAAAACAGAGGAACTATATACAGTGTACTATATGATGGTCTGGACGGACAACGTGCGGGCCAAGCAAGGAAGCGAACCGGCTGCATAGTGTATATGTTAGATATATAGGCAAATTTTGGTATATTTTAGTTCCAAATATTACTACTAATTTCATAAGCACATATAGCAAAAGATATTGCCTATTCTGGCAAAACCATGTAGGCAGGTTGTACATCGTCAGTATCACTGGCCATGTACTGTGGGTGCTACTTTCACCAAACGGATTCATTCCATCCGTACTCAACGCAAACCGAATATTTCTCTAATCATTCCCAGATTCCAGATAATACTTGTCATCGAATTCCTTCCACTGCCGAGCATCAGCTGGCCAGATATCGGAGCTTTCCATCACCCTTCTTGCGATGATCTGAATTCCACTATCGCATCAGCTCAGTATCCTTCGGGTTTGAGAAAAATGCCTAAGGCAACCGGAAACTGGGAGGTACCACATAACCATGGAGGGAATTTTGCTCTGCTTCTCAGAAATGCCTAAAGTAGCATCGTCTGCCTCAACGGATGGACCTTGATTGTCATCACCATAGTAACCCGCTTTGTTTTTGTACCGACTTGCAGAACATATAAGGCATTTCTTCAAGTCTTTGAAAGTATCCCCACGATACAACATACAATGATTTGGATATGCATGGATTCTTTCAACACCCATCGTGAACGGGCTAATAAGCTTCCTGGCTTGGTATGTGTTGGCTGACACTTTATTTAGCTTTGGAAGCAACTAAGATACGTAGCAGATCGTTGAAACTACCATCTGACCAACTATGCTTAGCCTTCAGAGTCAACAGCTCCAATATGAAGCGAAGGATGGTCCAGTGTTTCGGGCATCCCTTTGATCGCTCATATATATATTACTATGCAGATTTTCTCACAGTCTCAAAGTTTGGTAGTCCCCTAGCACTAGCAGCCAATACCTCCGGTTTGGGGTGGCGTAGCAACTGGCTTAAAAAATCTCTGACGTCAAGTGCATCTTCACTACTATCCACTACTACAATTCTGGATTAAGCGTGGCACTTTGAAAAGGCCTCTAAGGTGGGCACAAAAAATAACCTCCCCAGCATTAACAGAGGCGGTCATTTTGTATTAATTGAGGCGGTTACACAAACCACCTCGCAAAATCTATTAACAAAGGCGGTCATCTGAAACGTGACCGCCTGTGTTAATGGGCCTATTTTCAAAGGCGGACACGTTATAGAAAACCACCTCAGTTAATGGGCCGAGCCCAATAGAACCCATATACCCCCAGCCAAACCCTAACTCCCTCAAATCTCTCTCTCCCTCGGATCTCTCTCTCCCTCCCTCGTCCGACCCAGGTCACCGGCGGCGGCCCCCTCCATCTCCACCAATCGGCGCCAGCCCCCTCCCTCTCCACCGCAAGGCACGGATCCCCTCGGGCAGGCGGCGGCCGCCGCGACCGTGTGCAGCGTGTTGCGGCGTGCGGCGGCAGTCCACTGCCTTGCGCCGCAACGGACGGAGCGGCAGCGGTGCAGCGGGCGAGCGGCGCGCTGTCAGCGGGCGGCGGCGGCGGGTGGAGGCCGGCTGGCGGGCGCAGATCTGGCGGATCTGGCGGTGGGCTGCGGGCGGCGGATCCTCCTCCTCACGCGAGCCAGTGGCGGAGAGGGCGCGCCGCGAGCGGCAGCGGCGATCGCGCCCTGCAGGCCGTGGTGGAGGCCGCGCGCTGCGGGCTCCAGATCCAGATCCGGCCACGGCCCGGGCCATAGGGAGCTCGGCAGCGGCGCGACCGGCCGGTGGCGGAGTGGGCAGCCGCCGGCGCGGGTTTTTTAATTTTTTTTGTTTTTCTTATTAACTGAAGTGGGCCCAATACAACCCCTCAGTAAATGCCCAATTAATAGAGACGATTGATCGAAGTCAATTGCCTTTGCCCGCCTAAGAAAATACTTTTCAACCGCCTCTGTTAGGATTTGTGTAGTAGTGATCACTATGGATCGACTTGTCATCGACATCATCACTATGGAATCCATCCGCTCCATCATCAATGCTAACACCATCATCTCTGTCAAAATCATAATAAGCATCAAAAATTCTGTCGAACTCCTCGCCTTGTATGATTTCATCCAGTGGATTATTCATCGGAGGGGGAGCATCCGTCTCGCCTTGTTTCTTCCAGATCGTCCATCACATGCGATTTGATTGTAGTTGGGTTGCTAAATACTATCAAATTCCCGCAAGCTCTGCACGGGCAATGTATCAACTGTGTCTTCTCCTTTCTTGTGTGGTTTTCTGCAACTTTAATGAATTTATCAAGCTCTCCACAGAAATATGTGTTCATCCTATTTGCAATGTACATCCATGGCCTATCCATCTATGAACAACAACAAATGATAAATAATGGATTAAAACATTAATAAATTCTTGTCTCCAAGGAAAACCATAAATGGCAATAAAAATATACTTCTTTAAATGTGTAGATATTGAAAAAAAAGGTAATTTACATAGTACTAAATGAGAAAATTAAAACCCAAGATCATGCATAAATTAAAACCTATTATCGTACCACTACATCTTAAAAAAAATCATGCATGTGTGTAAAAAAGGAAACAAACAAATCTTCTTCTCCCTCCCCCATAGATCTAGTAAATAATTTGCTTAGGAATGAGGATAAAACATATAGATCTAGTCCAAATGCTTATAATCTTGTTCTCCTACTAAAATAGCACAACTTCATCCAAAAGTTTGAGGCAAATAATGTCTCAAATCAAATGGCTAATCCACACCATGGAGATCTAGATCTAGTGAGAGGCAAAGAGAGCTCCATTTGAGCCATAAATCTAACAAAAAAACCTTACAAATGACAAGGATTTAGCATTAACTTACCTCCTAGAGCCCCCATCTCGATGGAAATCAAGTTGAAATCCCCCCTTTTTATTTTTTTGGATATTGAGGGTGCTCCTCTCCCGAGCCAACAATGGGGGGTCTGGAGGAGGAAGGAGGTGCCCAAATTTGTACATATATTTTTAAGGGCGGGTTGGGGGGTGAACCGCCCTTAAAATCTATTTGTTTGGGTGGCTCACCCCCCAGCCGCCCCTACTAATGGAGCTATTTGTAGGTGCGGATGGGGGGTGAGCCGCCCCTACAAATGGTATTTCTAGGGGCGGCTCGATTGCTATAGTACCGAGGATCATTTATAGCAACGGGTCAAATTTGGATCCGCCCCTAAAAACGTGACGTTGCTTCAAATCGTTTTTGTTGTAGTGTGAAGGCCTAGCCTAATTTTCTCTCTTCTTATTGAATAGAACTAGAACTCCAAGAGAGAAACCCTATACCTAACCATTTCTTCCCGACGCCACTTTTACGTGTCGGTCGGTAAAACTCCTGAGCTTGTCAAACAGTTGATTGGTAAAAACATGTTAGTCGGTATTGATTTATCCAGATGATATTTTTACCGACGAATAGTTAGGGTCGAGCAATGATGAGTTGATCGGAATTGGGGGGGAGATCAGCATGCCTCTCGGGGGGTGGCGGTGTCTCCGGGAGCTCCTAGGGCGATCTTGAGGCTCTCCAATGGCGATTGCTGATCTCCTCTACTTCGTTTGGTATTCTTTCGGTTTTCATGGCGGATCGTCAAGATCTATTTGATGAATTGGATCCAAGTCATGGATTACAATTCCAACGTGAAATCTGTGCCAGGTTTGGACGATCTGTTCATCAACCTTCCTCCTTTCCGGATGGCTCTTTCTTTCTTTTGGCAACCTTTAGGCGCTACACCTTTCGCTTGACGGAGGATTCTGTGGCCTGTGCTCTCCAATCCTATTTGGGTGGTTCTACTAATGGATTTCATGTTCAATTTCAAAGTGATCGGCATTTTTGATTCTCAGTCTCATGCAAAGCTGTTGACTTTCATGTTTATAAACTTTGTCACTTCATTGGTGATAGCGTTGATGTCTATTTCCATCTCTGGTCTAATGGTGCTCCGCATTGGGAACGGGAGAAATTCTAATGGGAGCAAGAACAATTAAAGGAATGGACTTATGTCCAATCATGCAAATAGAGAAGGAAGAGCAATTCTCCAACCCCTCGCCGTGTCAGGTTTGCTCCTAAGGTGTCTTCTGAATCAGCTTCAAATGTTTCTCCTCCCTATAATGATCCTCCAAGTGTTGTTAATCATGTTCGAATTGGGGAATTCAATATTCCAACATGCATCCCGGTTAATTAAGTTTTCAGTCGTCTAAGGTTTTCTGCTCGGAATTCGCCAAGAACAGATCTAGATTCTGCGCCGATTTCTTCAAGGGAGAGCAATGAAACAGTTCAAAATTAGAATCAGTTGGGCCGTTCGCACTGTCAAACCTACTCTAAGTGTTTGGCTTTGGGCCACTCAGCCCGTTTCTGTAATTTGCTTTGGCGGTGCAAAACCTGTCGTCATCTTGGACACAAGGCTAGAAGGTGTTTTTCTGGAACTACCAAGCCAAAGTTTATCTGGGCCCCGAAAGCTAAACCTAGCCCAACCGTTGGCCCATCTGTGCATACTTCTGGTTGTTCAGTTGGAAAGGAGCTGGAAATTACGAGAAAAATCCACCCTCCTCTGATACAGCAAACACACCGGTTACTCAAGCTACCCCTTCGTCTTCCTCCCCAATCTACAGTAACTGGCAATCGCCGACATCATCGCCATTGACATCGGAGGTTCAGAGGATTCTATCAACATGGCCAACTTCCCATGCAACCCGATGCTGTTTGTGCCTCCCGGTTTACATGTTGAGCATGGATGGATGAGGCCCGCACGTGCCCGTGTCGCTCTGGGAGGAGAGCTGCCCAAGCGCCATGAGCAATACGCCATCATCACATTGTAGCCGGAGCCGCAGTCAGTACAAGTTTACCTTCTGCTACACCATCTTTCTGAGTTTCTTTAACAAGAATTCCCGGTTCGTGTGGTTTTTGCTTTTCTGTGTCCTTTTGGATTAGGGGTTTTTGAGTTTCAGGACCCCATTCAGCGTGCATGCTTCCTTGGTGCTTCCCCGATTCACTCCGAGTTCGGTGTTCTTTGTGTGGTCAAGCATGATGAAGCCCGTAATTTGAAGCCTTGTCCCTATATTCGAGAAAGGTACATCATGTTCTTGGGGTTCCCTTTGGACTATCAGACACATGACTTCATCAAAACAACAGTTGCACCTTTTGGCAGGCTAGTGCGATGGTTTGAAGGACCGAATATGTCACGTGTCCTTGTCCAGTGCCTGCTTCTATCACCTGATAGAGTGCCAAGAAGTGTTGTTCTGTCTCAAGGCACATTGATGGGAGGAACAGGTCATTCCTGGTCACTTCCAACTTTCATTCTTGATGGCCAATTTCCTGGCATTTCCCCCCTAGATGAGGACCCAGTGCCGGCTGATAGTTACTCCCATCCTGCTCATGGGGAAGTTGGTAATGTTAACATCAACATTAATCAGGTGTGGCAACATGATCTTGCGAGAGCTGCCCCTATAGTGCAATAGGATTTCGGTATCAACGATGCTCAAATGAAAAATTTTCAGGCTGAACGCAACCCACAAGAAGCAGCTGAACATGGGGATGAGGAGGATGATGCAGTGAATGCCTAGCCTGAATGGTTACCGCATAATGAAATGTAGGATGACAATGACATTCAGGATCTGAATGAGGAGGTGGCTCAGCAGCAAGAGATTTCTTTTGATCAATCGGGATCAATAGCCCAGTACTTGAGAGCTGATGGGCCTAACATTGTACTTAATGTGGCTGATGTGTTGGCTGGAAATTATGGCACTTCCTCTTCCTCTGATGAAGCATCTTCATCTTTTGTTGGGCCATTGCAATTACCCTTGCAGCTGCAAATTGTGGAGGGCCAAGATTTTCAGGATCTTAATATCATGTCAATCCCTGGTCAGTTGCATCTCCCCATAGTTTTGGACAGATTCAGTGTCAATGTGGGTCACAAAGAATCAATTGCCTCTAAGAATTAGAGCAGCTCTGAACTAGCAATTGTCCCCTACCAGCCCTCCCTTCATGCTGTTCTTATAACCCTATGGGCTAATTCAGTGCATGCTCCTTACCTACAAGCTAGAAATACAGAGGTGGAAAATGAAGCTTCCTATACTGTAGTACCTGATGATTTTGTGCCTACTACCAGAACATCTCAGAAAACTGTTTCCCTCCCAGCAACTATTTCAGTTAGTAACTCCTCTATTCCTATGGAATCCTCCTCTTGTAGAAGGAGCTCAAGATTGATGGCTAATGCAGAGAAATATTTGATAGAGCTTGAGGATAATCCAAGGAAGAAACAAAGGGTATGGAGGGAAGTTTCTGCTACCAAACCTCCAGGGCTGCAACTACTTGACAATCCTGCAAGGCCTGATGATGAAGAAATCCTGCTGCTGTCCCTAAGGAGATCCTAGAGTTGGGCCATTCTCTGTGACATACCCTAGGAGGACCTCAGTGATGAAGCCCTCCATGCAAGCAAGACCCCTAGTATCCCAAATGATGCAGAAACTTTATGATCTTTTCGGTTGTCCACTTATGCTTTTGTGGCTCTGGTGGATTATGGCTCCAAATTTGTGTACTTATTTTGTTCCTGTGTTGTAGTGGATGTTTTTGTGATGCTGTGAACCTGATCTTGGCTATTATGGTTATCTATATCATGGTTAATGACTATCCTTTTACCTTGTTGCTCTCTATGGGCCCTGTGATCATTCAACACATGCTCTTGCTGTATCAACCAGTAGTATTGCTTACTATTGATTTCTACATTTCCCCTCTTGTTTTATATATCCATGAATAGAAGCTTGAATGTTTTATGCCGTAATGTTAGAGGAATAAACAATCAAGATAAATGGAATGCAATTAGAAATAAAATTGATGAAAGTTCATGTATTGTCATATGTTTAAAAGAAACAAAAAGAGAACATTTTGACACACAGTACATTCGAAACTTTGCACCCAGAAGATTGGATAGGTATGATTATGTCCCCTCCATAGGCTCTTCTGGGGGTTTGCTAGTCCTATGGGCTAGCTCAATGTTTGATGGCTTAGTTCTCGAGAAGCATCAATTTGCAATCACCCTCGCTTTCACCTCTGCTCATAGTTTGGAGACATGGAAACTTTCAACAGTCTATGGGCCTTGTATTGAACCTTCTAGAGGCCTATTTATTGATTGGCTTAAGAACATGCAGATCCAAGACACTGATAATTGGATGATTTTAGGGGATTTCAATTTCTATAGATCAACTGAAAATAGAAACAGACCTAGGGGTAATATTTCTAACACCTTTTTTTTTAATGATGCTATTGGGGAGGCTGGCTTGATAGAGTTACCTTTGAAAGAAAGATCTTATACTTGGAGCATTATGCAGCAGAATCCACTCATGGAACAGCTTGACTGGTTTTTCACCTCTGTAAATTGGACAACAACTTACCCAAATACTAAAGTCCTCCCAATGTCAAAGCCCATCTCTGATCATATTCCCTATAAAATAATGATTGGTACGATATACCCAAATCCAGAATCTTCAGATTTGAGAACTTTTGGCCTGATCACCCAGGGTTCCATGAAATAGTTCAGAATAGTTAGTCCTCCCCTAGAGTCTTCAAAGCAAACTCTGCAGCAAACATCTCTGCTAAATTTAAACAGTTGAGACAGGCCCTCAAGAAATGGAGCAAGACAATATCACAACTGGTTAAGCTGATAGATACCTGTAACAAAGTGACCTTCTTTCTGGACTCCTTGGAAGAATGCAGAGCAATATTCCTACCAGAATGGAATCTGAGGAAAATAGTCAAGGCAAAGCTCCTACAATTATTGAGATATAGAAATATTTATTGGAATAAAAGACACACTAAAAACAGAATAAAGTTCAGAGATGAATGTACCAAATATTTCCATGCTATGGCAACTCACAATTATAGAAGAAACTCCATCTCTCAACTATTGGATAACAGTGGCAACTTTGTTTCTGACCATGAGAGTAAGGCAGCATTGATTTGGACTATATTCAGAAATAGGATGGGTGTGACATCCTCCACAATTATGCATTTCAACCTATTAGACTTAATCACTCGACATGGGGATCTATCATCATTGGTACTACCTTTTACACATGAGGAAATTGATGCAGTGATAAAACAAATGCCCAGTGATAAATCCCCAGGGCCAGATGGTTTTAATGGTATGTTCATGAAAAAAATGCTTGAATACAATCAAGCATGATGTTTATAAGCTCTGTCAGGATTTCTATGATTGTGTGGTGGATTTGAGTCCTATCAATAATTCCTTTGTCACACTGGTACCTAAAATCAGCAGTCCATAGCACGTCAATCATTTCAGGCCCATTTCTTTGTTGAACAGCATAATAAAAATTCTCACAAAGCTCCTAGCTAATAGATTATAGCTCATTATTCTAGAAATGATACATGTCAATCAATATGGGTTTCTGAGAAACAGAACTATTCAGGATTGTTTAGGATGGTCTTTTCAATATATCCATCAGTGCCATCAATCCAAAAAAAATTAGTTCTCAAGCTAGATTTTGCAAAAGCCTTTGACACAGTGGAGCATTCCACTATCCTCCTAATGATGGAGAGTTTGGGCTTCCCACATAGATGGCTTCGTTGGATCAGCATGCTATTTACAACAGCATCCTCCTCAATACTGTTTAATGGTGTGCCTGATAAACAATTTCAATGAAAAAGAGGTGTGAGACAGGGTGATCCTCTCTCTTCATTATTGTTTGTACTGGCTACTGATTTGCTGCAAACATAGTATAAACAGAGCTTTTAGAATGGGCCTTTTGAAAGCACCTTTGCCAATACATGGGATGAATTTCCCAGTAGTACAATATGCTGATGACGCACTGCTTCTGATGCAAGCTCATGCTACACAGTTACTATGCCTCAAAGCCCTTCTTAATACTTTTGCACAGTCCACAGGGCTTCATGTTGTAACGTCCCACCTCCCCGAGGTCGGGCCCGCTTATATCTGGCTGCTTTCTAGGACATAGACTGTCCTCACAGACCAACACCAGTCTTTTCTGCACACTTTGTCCTCACTCGTGCGCACCCGGGAAGAACTTCCCGGTCGGTCACCCATCCCCAAATTTCTCCGGGCCAAGCACGCTTAACCTCGGAGTTCTTTGGAGACCGGCTTCCGGAAAAGAAATTGCAACTTGTTGGTATGAGTATCCTATTAAGCCCTGGGCCGGGGTGTCACATGTATTATGTAACGTCCCGCCTCCCCGAGGTCGGGCCCGCTTATATCTGGCTGCTTTCTAGGACATAGACTGTCCTCACAGACCAACACCAGTCTTTTCTGCACACTTTGTCCTCACTAGTGCGCACCCGGGAAGAACTTCCCGGTCGGTCACCCATCCCCAAATTTCTCCGGGCCAAGCACGCTTAACCTCGGAGTTCTTTGGAGACCGGCTTCCGGAAAAAAAGTTGCAACTTGTTGGTATGAGTATCCTATTAATCCTATTAAGCCTTAGGCCGGGGTGTCACACATTTAAACTATAGTAAGTCTGTGATGGTTCCCATTAATGTTGATGCAAATAGATCTCAACATCTTGCTGCCACTTTTGGCTGTACCTTGGGAACAATGCCTTTCACATATTTGGGTCTTCCTATGGGAACAACTAAGCCAAAAATAGAGGATATGTCCCCTCTCATGATTAAGAATGAAAGAAGGTTGAATGCCACATCTTCTCTGTTATCTCTATCAGGATTGGGTGTCATGAACCTCAGAGTTCAGAATGATGCACTTCTTCTTAAGCAACTGCACAAATTTTACACAAAGCATGACAACCCATGGGTGAAGCTGATGTGGCACACCTATTATCAACAAAGGTACCTCATGCTGCAAGAGAAGTTTGATCCTCTAGGTGGAAGGATATTCTCAGGCTAAATATTCTTTACAGGGGTATTGCCAAATGCACCTTGGGAAATGGTTCCACATTGCTTTTTTGGGAGGATTTATGGAGTCCGGTAGTCCTTGCACAAGCATACCCACACCTCTATCAGTATGCCATCAATTCCCCCCTCTCTCCTCCCCCCCCCCCCAATGTAAGTATCTCGCCTAACCTTCTTCTATTTTTTAATGGAAAATGAAGTGTCGTGGGGATCACCCCACAGTTTCACTTCAAAAAAATAGTTAGGGTCGGCATAACTTTACGCTGATCGATGATTCATTGCTAAAATGTGGTACTAAATGCCACCATTTATTACCGGTTGGTGTTACGGTCCAGTACTAAATGTCTGCTAGGGGCCCCTAGCCATTTAGTACCGACTTTTAACACCACCGGATACTAAACGGTGGCATTTAGTACTTGGTGTTGGTTATGGTCTGGTACTAAATGGACCGCTCGGGTTAGTTCGAAAGAATTGCATCTTCTATCTACTCACATGTGTTGTATTGGTGGGATGGTAGAGGAGCTTACGCGCGAGGCCACATGTCACAAGTTCGAATCCCGACTAAGGCACATTTATCCGGACATATTTTTCTATGTGATGATGCACTTAGTACCGGGTGCTGCGACCGGTACTAAATAGACCTCCATTTAGTACCGGCCAGCCGGTACCGACTGCGGGAGCCTGTACTAACGGCGCCTTGCGCCCGGTACTAGTGCCACTTTTTGTGGCAGTGATTATTATTATTGTATTAATGAAATATTAGTCGAATATTTTTTGTTTATTAGGTCATACTCGTTGAGGTGCACGTACCACAGGCACATGTTTAAAGAATTATTATATTTAAAAATATCTGATATTTAAGGAATAATTATATCTAAAATATCATTGTGTAGCAGTTATTATATTATAGAATACAAAATAATATGTAGTAATACCAATACAGAGTAATTGTGAATTGAGGCACTATGTTATTTTGTAATAATGAAACTTAAAAATACTTCTCGACATCCATGTTTCTTATAGAGTAGATAACAGCTCTTATATCTTCTGGAATGTTATCTGCGCTCTCATTAAAATAACATTTTAAAACTTCAACTAGGAACCAGTTTATAAGAACAATTGAATCTTGTAGAGCAATTGAAAACATTATTAGTAAAGGAGAAGTTGAATGATAACAGAGAACATCTAATGGACTGTATTACTAACCATACGGAGTCTTTGCTGGAATGGCTGACCATCCCACATTCTCATAAGTTCGTAGACTATATACCCGTCAAGTTCCTACACATCATAAAATTTTCAATGAATTTTTAAAGTTATCAAGTCAAAATATTTCAATCTATAGATGTAAAATATAAGTATTACCTGACAGATGTTTTAGGAATAAAAAAAAAGGAATATGGGATGCCAATCATAAATGTTTTGGTTCCATATAGGATCTACTTCCTCCGTAGCACGATCAAATGGTTGTCCAACTTTTTGTATCTGAGGAAGGTAGTAAAAGTTGTTATATGCACGTGTTCACGCACATGTGAAGGAACAACTATCACTATGAATGTGATGTCCTAACTATTAAGCTGCACCATAAATTACTACTCACAGCAAAAGTTAGATCTTAACGACACATTAATCCCATCGAGTCGAGAACTTGTATTTGACGTTTGTCGGCATTGATGACATCAAGGTACCAATGATATGTTTCCATATTTATAGGAATAAAAACCCATTGTGACCAAAACTGTGTGTGTGTGTGTGTATATATATATATATGAAATGACACAAGATAAACAATAAGCAAGTACAAATAAAAAATAACTAATGATTACCATGTCATGAGCCACATAATTCTTCACCCTTTCCACTATACAGTCCTCTTGACATTTGGAATAGACTTATCCTTATTTCGACCATCATAAGCATCATCGGCTTGCTCTTCCCCGGCTCGCACTCCTCTTTCTCCTTCTCTACTGGCTCTCGTCCTCCTTTCCTCCTTCCTCTTGTGTGTTCCCTCTTGCCGGTTCGATAGGAAGCAAATGGGATGAGGGAGATGGCCTCAGTGGATCTGGTGCATGGTTAATAGGAAGGTTATGATACTGATTACCAAATAACAGGAGCGGCAATTTAGGAACAAATTAGATTCGGATGCAACAAAAGGCAAAACTAATAGTTTGTCCCGCGAGACATGCATTTTTTATTTCACATCCATGCAATATATAACCATACAATATTTATTTTCTTTTATTAGAGAATACACGGTTGGTTTCCATCTATAATAGTATCCATAATGGAAATATCTATAATTGAAAGCTACATAATTTGATTCGATATATACTGATTTATGATCATTAGGAAAGCATCATTCATTTTATTGAAACATGGAAATCAGAGAGAAACATGAAAATATTGATCAGCGAGAAACATGGAAGATTGGATACACCCAGGATGAAAACCACATGGCCGAGGATTGAAACATGAAAATCAGCGAGAAACATGGAAAGATGGATCAGCGAGAAATATAGCAAGATTGAAAGTCGATGATTTCCATCCAAAACAGACACGGAAGGAAGCAAATTTCGCATGTGGGTACACATGGGCTGCTAAACAAAGGCGCGGTATCAAAAAAATTGCACTTTGGGCAAAATCATTTTCCTTCCATCAGTTTTTTCGTCCACCAAGAGGCTGTCAACCAACTGGCCTTACATGTGGACCTTCAAGAGGGGTTTTGTAAGGAGGTTAGGTGGGTTAATTTTAGTGAGAAATGTATTAGAATGTTTCAACTTTTATAGTGTAGATTTACCCAAATAAAGGAAATGAAGTACACACATTGTTGAAAAACACGGAGAGAGTACTCCATATATGATTTAGCGGTCGTTCTAGCGCCCACGCTAAGTTGAGGAAAGGAAGTCGTTCAGGGGAAGCAGTAGTGTTTTGGACGCGGCTGCCCTGCATGGACGTCGTCCAGGGGAAGTAGTAGTCGCTACAAGAACCAATGAACTGTGGCGGACCTAGAATTGAAACTTATGGTATGCTAAATCAAAATTTCAACATACAATTTGGTATTCGGTACAATCTAAAAAAACAATACACAATAATAATTTCCCTTTTAGTATCTTTTTTTCTCTTTGCCACCAAATGCAGCACTACCCACCAATACGCATGAATCGGATCATGCAAGAATCAAGATGTATGCAAACATCTAGACTTTCAAGACTTGCGTAAATAAGAAGAAAATATCAAGTCACGATACGGAATAAATCCCCTCGCCTATCAGCGTGCGTTTATGTTTTGAATATGCAGTGCACAATCAAACTTCCTAATTAATACAGTGATTGCCATTCGTAATCCACACAATTTAACCCCCAACAGACAACTATCAAATCGATTACTACTAGCTCCTTAATATAGAATTATGAGAAGTTCAATAGTTGCTAAATTCGTGTTGGCTTTAGCCGCCGGCGAGAGCCATCCGTCCGTGGCTGCACATCTAGGATCGCATCGCGGAAACGCTGTCGTCGCTTGACGCCCGCTGCCCATCGTCGCATCGAGAAGGTGCGCCGAAAAAATAAAAGAAGAGGAGGCATCGGCGGGGAAGGCCGCCCGTGAAGGGGAGGAGCGCTGGCGATGCTCGCCCGGTCGCCGTTTGGCCGGGAGAGGCCGCGCCTGGCCGTCGAATGAGCGGAGATGGGGCGCTGGGGAAGGGAACGGCGCTGCGCGGCAAAGCGTCCGGACGGGGTCGCCGGCGCCCTACCGCGGCGGGGGGAGGGGGGACGCGCAGCTGGCCGGCGCCTGCCTGTTGCCTGGGCGAGATGCAAGAGCCGAGGAGAGGGATTCGAGGGTGAAGGTGGCGTTCGGGTGAGAAGACAACGACGTGCTCCGTGTCCGAGCAAGCCGAGGCCGAGCGACAGCCGCGCAGTCCGATTTCAGGGTGGGGCGGATCTTAGGGTATGCCATGGCATACCTGGATCATCCCATAGGTCCGCCCATGTCAATGAAGCCGCATTACTTTAGTGTCTATGATTATATACACCGGCAACTCTATTTAATAAGTGTAAACAGGAAAAACTCTATCCAAATTAATCACTTCTTGGTATACACAATCATGTCCTAAACGACCTCTAAATTATATACGTCTTTCCACCAGCCTTTTTGTTTTTACATTATTCACACGTAATGATTTGACGTGTGTATATTCACTTATTCATTAACACTAGGTTATTTAACGAAAGTTTCTTGTTTCCCTTTCTGATGGGACGAGTTGTCCCGGCCTGACATACGCCCTGGACACTGATGATGCGGTGACCAAAGAAATAAAACGCTAGATATATGATCTTCACTCAATTGTTTCACCATTACACTAGCAGATGCCTTGCATATACGCGCGTCGAACATTAATTAATTATATTATATATGACATAATCAAACAATAGATGACCCGTTGACTGGAATATATAGGCATGTACTAATGCAGGAATGTATGCCCACATGCAAATAAATTGTCTAAGCTGACCTTGCTAGCTCGTAGGAATCTACTACGTTAACTTAGCTAGCTTTTGAGTTTCTAAGCGTCCGTCGTCCTACGCATGCACCGACGACTGACCATTAATTTATATAAGAAGAAACGTCATATATGAAGAATATATATATATATAATGGTGACAATTAAGCAACGTCGGATGTGCCATTAAACTTTTAAACAGTTGGTCGATCGATCATTCTTCAGCGGTCGAATGAAAATGGAAAATAATAAAGGAGAGAAAAAGAAAGTAATAAATAAATAAATATATATATATATAATAATCATGGGACGAACAGCAGCAGGTAATAACAATGCAAGCAGCAGTTGATTGTTTGGATACTAATAATATAATCTTGTCCCGACCCGGCCTTACCTTTTCCTGTGTAGTATATATGTATTGGTGTGGTGGTATGAATTAAATACCGTAGCTAGCAGCAGGAGCTCAGCAACAATGAAGATTTTTTTTTTGAACAACAACAACAATAGTAGAAACTTAGACGTATGTAGTATATACGTATTCGTACTGCATGCCATTTTTATTTCTCCATCGAAATCATATTTTTTTTGAAAAGATATCGAAATCATATCGCATAATTAAGAAATGCGCGCGCGTCTGGTCACGCCGCGTAGTCGCAGTAGCCGTTGGTGCACCTGGTTCTGCACCTGACGCCGCAGCGGCCGCAGTTCTTCTTGTCGGTGAAGGTGTTGACGCATTTGCCCTCGCAGCAGGTCTGCGTGTACCTGCACGTCTTGTTGCAGCTTCCGCAGTGCTCGAAGCTGTGCTCGGTGTCGACGCAGGTGCCCTTGCAGCACGTCGCGCCAGGGCTCCCGTCCTCCAGGCAGATGGACGGCGGCTTCTTGCTGCAGTCGTAGAACGACGCCTGCGGCGGGAAGTTGGCGGCGTTGGCGAGGAAGCGGCTTCTCCTCAGGGGAGGCGCCGGCGCCGGCGCCGCCACCGCCGCTGCTTGCAGGGGAGCGGCCGTGGCGAGGGCGAGGGCGAGGGCGGCGAGCGCCATGAGAATGATGGTGGCTTTTCTCATGGCGGGCAGAGGGCGCGGCTGCTGCAATGCGCGCGTCGTCGTCTAGGATCTCTGCAGATATGATGCGCCTCAGGAGGGAGGAGGGGAAGGAAGGAAATGGGGGCGACGGAGGGAGGGGAAGGGTGCTTATACTAATTAAAAGGAAGCTCGCTAGCTGCTAGCTAAGCGAGGTGAGAGTCAGAGCACGCATGCCATGGTTGATTTGCACGGCAAAAGCCTGGAGTGCAGGGAGGGAGTGTGAGGAGCAAGCTTGTGGGCCAGCTGCATGCCGAGACGACGCGACGCAAGCTAGCCGGCGGCTTCCAGGCCACCCACCCCAATGCAATGCAAACACACGGTTGATGACTTCTTCATTCGTTCACTAGTTTCCGGCGTATATATGTACGTTGATAAATGGAACCAAACCATACCTGCCTGGGTGGCACACAACAAATAAATAAATGCACCGTACCCTTTGAGTGATCAGCAGCTGAACACGATCGCCCCCAAGCTATCTAGAGGGCTACGGCTAATATTATAATGATGGCAGATCGCACCCTGAAGCAAAAAGATTTGAGATAACCTTACTTCTTTAATTGAGTTGTATATGTCAGCAGATTAGTTATTAGGGAAAGCTATTACACACCTGAGTGCTTTGAGGTATCTCCTTGATTTTTTCTTTCACCGAATCCTCCCTTTCTTCTCCAACTCCGGCGAGAATCCACCAAGGTTTCGAGTTCCCGACCCTAGAAGAAGGGCTCGCGGCGGCCGGCCGGCCCGGCAGCGGCGGTGGCGAGGGCCGCACCGCCGGCCCGGATGGTGGAGGAAGGTGGTCGGGGCTGGTGCCGGGCAAGTGCGACAGCGGTGGGATGGGCCGGCGGTGCAGCCGATGCGAGTGAGCTAGGGCTGCAAGTGGTGGGCTAGCGCTGGGAAGAAGAAGGTTCGGAAGGGGAGGAAGAAGAAGGTGGAAAAGATAAGATATCTAGAGTTAGAAGATTAAGAAGAATCATTGGATTTTGATCCAGCGGTCCAAAAAATCGAGTGAGGAGAGCTAGAATTTCTCTCGAGTGATAGATTGACACTCTAGTTATTGGTATTCATTCGGGAAGGATCGAAAGGGCAAGCTGTTGACCAGCTAGCTAGTAAGCATACATTAGATCCCAAATGCTATTGTACACCTACCTTGCGTGTAGCTACACCCAATTAATTGCTGAACAAATTTGCAGTAATAACGCCGCGCATAATTACTGAACATTGTTTTAGTGAACGTGATTTATCAACTCGGTAACTCGGTTTAGTTGTTCATTGATCAAAGTCAATCGATCTCTTATTACTGTATTAATTAGATTGCAGTACGTCCCTCCAGGGGCACTCAGTCGTCGTCCTTTGCTGTGCAGTGCATACTACTCAATTAAGGATCGGAACAGCCAGAGAGTCCAAGAGCAAAACCATGCATGTTTCCAAGAACCGAGTGCACAAACCGACCATTTTTCAAATTAACATTATTGAAAATAAACATACGTTATATTGTTTCTAATTGACTTTTCTATGGGCAGATCACCGCCCAACCCCACCCGCTCCTACAAATAACTTTTCACCTGTAGATTTTTCTAAAAATCATTTACTATAGGTCACAGAGCAGCGCTGGTATCGCTAAAATCTTGCAGACGAAGATGTCTGGACCCATCATTCCTAGATGAGTTCTTTGCGGCAAGAGTGGTGCATAGAGAGGTAAGGTGGACTGTGTAGATGAGTCGGAATCAATTACGGTGCATAACCAGTAAGTTAAAGTACCTTGCGGATCCTGACACCATGGACTGCCGATGTGGATTCTGTGGCCACAATAAAACCTTGATATCTTTGCCATCCGGACACGGAATCGAGCCAGATTTTTTGTCATGGCTGCAGAATCAAAGGTCTGACCCTACAGAACCTGAATCGGAAAGATTTGACCCCTGTGGATTTTTCTAAAAATCATTTAATAGGGCACAGAGCAGCGCTCGTATTGCTAAAATCTTGCAGTTCTGACGAAGATGTCCGGGCCCACCCGTGTTTCAAGATGAGTTCCTTGCGGCACGATTGGTGCATAGGGACGTAGGTGGACTGTGTAGATGAGTCGGTATCAATTAGGGTGCATAACCAGTCCGTTAAAGTGCATAACCAGACCCCGACACCATGGACTGCCGATGCTGATTTTGTGGCGGCAGTAAAACCTTGGTATCTTTGCCATCCGGACACTGAATCGAGCCAGGTTTTTTCATAGCTGCAGAATCAAAGGCCTCACCCTGCAGAACCTGAATCGGAAAGATTTGACCCTTGTAGATTTTTCTAAAAATCATTTACTATAGGCCAAAGAGCAGCGCTCGTATCACTAAAATCTTGCAGTTCTGACGAAGATGTCCGGGCCCACCCGTGTTCCTAGATGAGATCCTTGTGGCACGACTGGTCCATAGGGACGTAGGGTGGACTGTGTAGATGAGTCGGTATACATTACGGTGCATAACCAGTTCGTTAAGGTACCTTGCGGACCCCGACACCGTGGACTGCCGATGCTGATTTTGTGGCAATAGTAAAACCTTGATATCATTGCCATCCTGACACGGAATTGAGCCAGGTTTTTTTTCACAACTGCAGAATCAAAGGTCTGACCCTGCAAAACCTGAATCGGAAAGATTTCACCCAAGTAGATTTTTCTAAAAATCATTTACTATAGGCTACAGAACAGCGCTCGTATCGCTAAAATCTTGCAGTTCTGACGAAGATGTTCGGGCCCACCCGTGTTTCAAGGTGAGTTCCCTGCAGTACGATTGGTGCATAAGGACGTAGGGTGGACTGTGTAGATGAGTCGGTATCAATTACGGTGCATAACCAGTCCGTTAAGGTACCTTGCGGACCCCGACACCGTGGACTGCCGATGCTGATTTTCTGGCGACAGTAAAACCTTGATATCATTGCCATCTGGACACCGAATCGAGCTAGGGTTTTTTTCACAACTGCAGAATCAAAGGCCTGACCCTGCAGAACCTGAATCGAAGAGATTTGGCCCCTGTAGATTTTTCTAAAAATCATTTACTATAGGCCACAGAGCAGCACTCATATCGCTAAAATCTTGCAGTTCTGACGAAGATGTCTGGGCCCACCCATTTTCCAAGATGAGTTCCTTGAAGCAAGAGTGGTGCATAGGGAGGTAGAGTGGACTGTGTAGATGAGTCGATATCAATTATGGTGCATAACCAGTCTGTTAAAGTACCTTGTGGAACCTGACACCGTGGACCACCGATGCAGATTCTGTGGCGACGGTAAAACCTTGATATCTTTGCCATCCGGACACGAAATCGGGCCAGTTTTTTTTCAAGGCTGCAAAATCAAAGGTCTGACCCTGTAGAACCTGAGTCAGAAAGATTTGACCCCTGTATATTTTTCTAAAAATCATTTACTATAGACCACAGAGCAGCACTTGTATCGCTAAAATCTTGAAGTTCTGACGAAGATGTCCGGGCCCATCCGTGTTTCAAGATGAGTTCCTTGCGGCACGACTGGTGCATAGGGACGTAGGGTGGACTATGTAGATGAGTCGGTATCAATTACGGTACATAACCAGTCCATTAAGGTGCATAACTAGACCACGACACCGTGGACTGCCGATGCTGATTTCGTGGCAACAGTAAATCAAAGGCCTCACCCTGCAGAATCTGAATCGGAAAGATTTGGCCACTGTAGATTTTTAAAAAAATCATTTACTATAGGCCACAGAGCAGCGCTCGTATCGCTAAAATCTTGCAGTTCTGACGAAGATGTCTGGGACCACCCGTGTTCCTAGTTGAGTTCCTTTCGGCAAGAGTGGTGCATAGGGAGGTAGGGTGGACTGTGTAGATGAATCAGAATCAATTACGGTGCATAACCAGTCTGTTAAAGTACCTTGTGGACCCTGACACCGTGGACCACCGATGCGGATTCTGTAGCAAAAGTAAAACCTTGATATCTTCGCCATCCGGGCACGGAATCGAGCTAGGTTTTTTTTCACGGCTGCAGAATCAAAGGCTTGGCCCTACAGAACCTGAATCGAAAAGATTTGACCCCTGTATATTTTTCTAAAAATCATTTACTATAGGCCACAGAGCAGCGCTCGTATCGCTAAAATCTTGCAGTTCTGACGAAGATGTCTGGGCCCACCCGTGTTCCTAGATGAGTTCCTTGCGGCAAGAGTGGTGCATAGGGAGGTAGGGTGGACTGTGTAGATGAGTCAGTATCAATTACGGTGCATAACCAGTCCGTTAAAGTACTTTGTGGATCCTGACACCGTGCACCACCGATGCGGATTCTGTGGCGACAGTAAAATCTTGATATCTTTGCCATCTGGACACGGAATCAAGCCAGGTTTTTTTCACGGCTGCAGAATCAAAGGTTTGACCCTACAGAACCTGAATCAGAAAGATTTGACCCCTGTAGATTTTTTCTAAAAATCATTTACTATAGGCCACAGAGCAGCGCTTGTATCGCTAAAATCTTGCAGTTCTGACAAAGATGTCCGGGCCCACCCGTGTTTCAAGATGAGTTCCTTGCGGCACGATTGGTGCATAGGGACGTAGGGTGGACTGTGTAGATGAGTCGGTATCAATTACGGTGCATAACCAGTCCATTAAGGTGCATAACCAGACCCCGACATCGTGGACTGCCGATGCTGATTTTGTGGCGACAGTAAAACCTTGATATCTTTGCCATCATGACATTGAATCGAGCAAGGGTTTTTTTTTCACAGATGTAGAATCAAAGGCCTCACCCTACAGAATCTGAATCAGAAAGATTTGACCCTTGTAGATTTTTCTAAAAAACATTTACTATAGGCCACAGAGCAACGCTCGTATCGCTAAAATCTTGCAGTTCTAACGAAGATGTCTGGGCCTACCCGTGTTTCAAGATGAGTTTCTTGTGACACGACTGGTGCATAGGGTCGTAGGTGGACTGTGTAGATGAGTTGGTATCAATTACGGTGCTGTTGACACTAGATTTTAACATGTGTCAAGAAAGAGTGTTGCAGAGGAGAAAAGGTGATGTATAGCGCGAACGGTTGATTTGGAAGGGTGATCGTACATCACCAATTTGGAAGGGTGATCGTACATCACCAATGGAAATCCTGTTGACCGGAGGAAGGAAAAGTTGACCAGATATTTTGGCTTCGGTTTGGCAGGAGGTATCTTGTTTTAGAAGTAGTTTTATTTTCTAGATTAGAATCCATGTTTTGTCGTGATCGGCTAGGACTGTGTTAGCGTGGGGTATAAATATGAGCCCCATGTCATTGTAGAAGATTGATACACATCCAACAAACACAACTTTACTCTTTTTGCAATCTACTTCTCCATCGGCGGCTTCGGCATCTTTTTTTCGCGAGTTCTTTCAAGCTGATCAAGGACGCCTCACATTTGAGCGACTTGATTTGCTGGTAAGTCTTCGTTTACCGAGTAAATCTGAGCTTTACCTTCTGGGCGCATCGCTGTGGCTTCGTTCAGATCTATTCAAAAGTTATCGAATTTTTCTAAGCTTTTATCTCAGGCGTATCGCTGTTTTCTCGTTTAGATCTATTCACAATTTACCCAGCTTAGTAACTTGTTGAATCGGCTGTAAGCTCTCTGTTTATCACGATAAATCTTGTAAAGCTAATTAGATCAGTTACAATCTTAGGTTTGCTCAGATCCATACAATCGTGGGTTTGCGCATTGTTATCTGTCATGTGTTGGTTTTGGATCTAGCTGTCTAGTTGCATACCGGTATCGGCGGCTCCTTGCCGATTCCCTGTAGATCGCTTTTAATACACACTCTTTATACCCGATCTGTTGTCGTTTTCTGTATCGGCAGAGCCTTGCCGATACACTGCGTAAGAGCGATTTGGAAATCCAGCCGATATGCTCTTGTATTTGACGGTTTGCTGTTTCCTTGTCAATTTATAGGTCAAATTGTCTGGCACGTCTTGGTTTGAATCAAGTGCAGTCCGAGCTTGGCGTACGAGGCTCTCGGGCTTTGGTGTTTGATCGTTTCACGTCAACACATCTTTTGGCACGCCAGGTGGGACTAGAAGAATCAAGATATCTGACGAGAAGGACAAGGTTTCAAAAAGTAACCAGATCCCGATCGACAAGGACAAGCTGAAGGAAGAGCAGAAAGCAGAACTCAAGGCAGCTACTGACGCTTATGAGCAGCGGTGCCTTCTATCCTTCAGTACAAATAGGAGTGGAGAGGTGACCAAGAAGTACGATTTTCCTACTCTTACACCCTATGATGAAGCACAGAAAGAGGACAGGATGGTGCATATGGTGAATAAAGTGATCGGGCAAACTTTCATAAACCATGCTTCGATCATGGCTAATTCTGTTCACAATGTTGTGCTCAAGACGCTGCAAGAAGGGGGATTACTTGGTTTCATGGGACCAGCCTATCAGTAGGCTAGTCAGATGGCTTTCACCCCTACCGGATCGGCTACTGCAACACCTCCGATTAACCCTCAGGCTCAGGCAGAGGGGGATATTGGGGCCACACAGTCGATTGGTACGACAGCATCGTCTCCGTTCGCTCCTATGTATACAAACTCCACGCCAATGGCCACACATGCACAGGGAGGATTCATGACAGGGTTCCCGGTTGGATGGAATTCTGCTACTAGTTATGGTATGCCCCCAGAGTACATGATGTCATCTACAGCAGGGCAGCCAAGCTCATCGGCTTCACAGTCGATGAATCAACAAGCTAATGCATCAGCTCCACAGCCGACCCAATCTCAAGACGCCATGCCGGCTCCACAGCCGTCGGTTCCACCTGCGTCAGCACCATCGCCAGCAAGTTCAAGCAACGTGTCGGCTTCTGGGCCGATACCTCATCAGTAGAATCTGGCGATTATGATACAGCCCAAGTCTCCTACAGTGGTCCTTGTGTCCAGACTCCCTCACACCAATGGAGTTACTTGGATATTCCATGATCTTGCAACCAGCTACGTTCGTCATGTGAATGTGCCAAACATACATCCTGTGGCACAGGCGAATCATGGCAATGAGATGGTCCTCTATCAGCCACCATCCAATCGGGTTACTCAGCATGTCACATAGGCAACATCGGCTGCTCAGCCGATGGCTACACCCAGTCCACAGCCATCCACCTTGCCGATAGCTTCACCAGCATCACAGTCAGTGTCATCCACTGATTAGCAGATTGATTGGACATCCAAGATTGCTGAGGTAATGAGAGATCAGTTTGGCTTAAGTCCAAAGCAGCAAAATCTGATGTACAAAACTCCATATCCAGCTACGTATGATCAACTCCCTCGGCCCCATAAATACAAGCTTCCAGATTTCACTAAGTTTTCTAGACAAGGGGAGGTCTCCACAGTAGAACACATCAACAAATTCATTATGCAATATGGAGAAGCAGCACAGAATGACGCGTTGAAGGTGCATCTGTTCTCTATGTCTCTCTCAGGGTCGGCCTTTACATGGTTCACAACATTACCAGTCAATTCCATATTGTTCTGTGCCGATCTGGAGAAGCAGTTCCACCAGTTCTTCTACTCTGGCGTACATGAGATGAAGCTGACCGATTTGACCAACTTGAGGCAAAGGAACAATGAATCGGTCGTTGCTTTTATTCAGAGGTTTAGAGATGTCAAGAACCGGTGCTTTAGTTTGGTTCTGTCTGATCAGCAGCTTGCAGAAGTTGCTTTCCAAGGACTCTTGCCACATATCAAAGAGAAGTATGCTTCCCAAGAGTTCTACAGCATCAGTCAGATGGCCTATAGGATGACGGGGGAGATCAAACCTTATGAGCAGAAGAGGGGTAACTTTCAGAATAAAGTTAACTTTGCTGATTACTCAGATTCTTCTGATTCCGATGATGACCAGATGGTGGGATCGGCTGAGTGGGTTTAGAATAACAAGAAGCCGATCTCATACCCATTTGGCAACAAGGAATCCAAAAATTATGGGTTTGACATTACAAAGGCTGACAAGATCTTTAATCTGTTGCTGTTAGAGGGTCAGATTAAGTTGAAACCATATCACAAGATCCCAACATATCAAGAACTGAAGAACATCAAGTACTGCAAGTGGCACAATGCAACATCTCATGACACAAACGAGTGCAAAGTGTTCCGTCAGCAGATACAATCGGCTATAGAGTAGGGCAGGCTCAAAATTTGAAGCACCCAAGAAGCCGCTGAAGATAGATGGGCACCCGTTCCCTACTAATATGGTAGGTTGGAGGAAAGAGGTTTGCACTGCAAACCAAGGTGCTCACGTTGCAATCGGCCAAGGAATCTGGAGCTGTTGACCCTAAAGCTCAGATAACGGCCGATGAAGCCAAGGGCAAGGAGCCGCAGGAGAAAGCTGAAGAGTCTGCGGCATCAAAGAAGAAGGTCACGTCCTAGATGTTGCTAAACAAGTTCCAGCGTGACCAGGACAGGCGGCAATACAGAGAGGAAGCTGCACGGCGCCATGAAGGGCATTGGAGATGTCCTTTCTTTGTGTACTGTTGGGAGGAAGGCTTGACTCTGCCGACAGTGGATAACTATCCAAAGTGCAATGGTTTCTACCATGAAGACCGATGGTACAAGAAGCCACGATTCAACCAGAGGCCTCGTGGGCCAATCATCAGAGAAAAGGAGTGATGACAGACGCATCCATGTACATGATCGGCTGGGGGGCAGGGTTTCAATGCATGATCGGCTGGGGGCAGGACCATGCTATGTGATCCTGCAGGAGCAGACTGCTAATGCTCGAGTTTTAGATGAGTACCCACATCGTCGGGATCCAGAAAGAGAGCATGTTCATGATAATGTTGATTGGCCTCGATGGTGTCCAGCGGGTTTGACCAGATCGCAGAAGAGGCGAGTTCAGAGGCTGCGTCAGACTGAGCTGCTGGAAGAGGAGAGAAAGGAGGCTCCCAAGAAGAAAGGAGTCAGGTCAGAGGTTTGGCGTGTTAAACCAAAGGCTGATGATAGGCAAGATCCAGAGTCATCAGCTGCGCCTGTTAACATGTTCACCATGCTTCCACCGATCCAAGCAGTCGGTTTCCCAAACTATTCCTAATGGATGAGTTCCTTGATGATGAAGGAAAGTTGGAACATGGGTTCACGTCGGCCGATGCTTTGGAAGAAGTAGACATTGGAGATGGAGTGATGAAGGAAAGTTGGGACACGGGTTCACGTCGGCCGATGCTTTGGAAGAAGTAGACATTGGAGATGGAGATAGACCAATGCCGACGTTTATTAGCGCCAAATTAGATCTTGAGTACAAACAAGAGTTGGTGAAGTTGTTAAAAGAATATAAAGATTGTTTTGCTTGGGAATATTGTCAGATGCCTGGCTTGGATCGATCTATTGTTGAGCATCGGTTACCTATTAAACCTGGATATCGGCCATTTCAGCAAAGCACGAGACGGTGCAATTCTAAAGTCTTGCCAGATATAAAGGCCGAGATCACAAGGTTAGTAGAAGCAAAGTTCATCGGGCAATGTAGCTCTCGGGCTTTGGTGTGAGATCGTTTAGCGTCAACAATACTTGCATATCCTCATCATGGGATGGACGAGTGGCTCGTGCTCCAAAACTTCTACAACGGGTTAACTACAACATCAAGAGCCCACTTGAATGTTGCTGCTAGAGGAGCCTATCTGGACCTTACCATTGCCAAGGCTACGGCCTTAATTGAAAAGATGGTCTCCAACCAGACCTAGAACGAAGAGCGTTCCCAGCCCCGAACCAAGGGCGGAATGCATACCATTAAGGAGACAGATATGCTCGTCGCCATGATGTACCTCCTACTCAAACATCTACACGGAAGGGTGGAATTCAAGAAACACATAAATAACTACGCCCAAGCCATGAACTCGCACACAGAATGCGAATTTTGTGGTGATGGTGGCCACTCGGGAAATGACTGCCCTGAGACCCATGAAGATACAGCATACATCTACAACAACAATGGGTTCCGTCCACAAAGGGGCCAAGGGTGGGGACAAGCACGCCCACCAGTCCAAGGAGGATGTAACAATTTCAACTCAAATTTCAATTCGAACCAACCCTCATTAAGAGATCTAGTCTTTGGCCAAGTTAAAATAAATGAATCTCTAAACAAAAAGCTTGTTGCCAACGATAAAATCTTGGAAAACATAAATGCAAAAGTTGAAACTCTTTCTTATGCAATTAAAAATCAACTAAGTTTCAACAAAATGATAGAAACACAACTCGCTCAAATCGCTACTGCGATCCATGTTTCTGAGTCCGGGAAGATTCCTTGGCAATCCGAATCTCCCGTTGAAACTGCAAACACGGTGTCCACCGGATGGGGTAGTTCCTTCCGGCGTGTACCATGTACTAATCATGCAGGAAGAACCACGCACCCAAGGATGAATGCATGGGGAGGACTGACAGTGAAACTACATGGAGATCCAGGGTACCCATGATCAGCTGCTCCATCTTCGATCAGTTCTACAAACAGGCCCTCTGTGACCTTGGGTAAAGCATAAACATCATGCCCAAGGTAATTTTTGAACAATTGCAATATCCTGCTCTTTCTTAGACCCGTATGCTCGTACATCTTACAGATTCCATAGTTCGACATCTCGAGGGGATATTCGAAAACATATATGTACGGATCAAGAACTGCTTTGTCCTCGCTGACTTTGTCGTCCTCGACATGGAGGCGGGCCTGGACATAGATCTCCGGCAACGGCGCCAGAAATGCTTATTGGTATTTCTTAACTCTCACAGAGGAATCCGCAAGCGCATGGAAATACCGTTGTAGCACTTCATCCGGGAGTATTCAGGGTATCATATTTTCCACGAGGAACGGGTGTGTAACTGTCTTCTAACTAGATTACCCCGAAGAAGATAAGAGATAGAGAGACCTTAGGGTAGTGTGGTTCTGATCTAAGGATAGGTTCAAGCGAAGATCCACTAATGTTTCCACTCGCTCACTTCAGGCACCGGTTTGACCCTGGTCTGCCAAGGAATATCCGGTATCGCTCTATGTCGTACCCAGGCGGGGGGAGTGCACTAACCATGCAGACTGTCTCCGTAGCGGACGGACAGGGCTGTCACCACCTCCCGTCTACCCCACAATACCAGCTAAGCAAGAGACAAACAAAGGTAATCTAATGCCCAGACACCACGCCTATGCCTTGAACTACTACTCTAGAGTTGCGCAGGGTTATCCCGTCTTTATCAGGGGCCCTCTTCTAGAGTATCCGCTACGAGAACGAACGATGAACCCGTGAACAAATAAGAACAAAAGAATAACTTTACTAGAACTCACCAAATAGAAGAACCCGGATATGTACTCCAACCGTACCGTATCCATAGAGGTACTAAGCCGATGAGATGCCGACAAGTCCGACTCTTCTCCGCACTCCTTCCTCACACACTCCCTAGGCTAATGATACAAAGAGGTGGAGCCTCTCTACTCTTCTCCTTCACATATGAAATGGTGTGTGTGTTGAGAAGGGTCTCTCCTCCTCCATATGTAGCCTCTCCATGGATGGATCCATGGTTAGACTCGCGAGGTGGTACTATGCACGTCTGGAGTAGACGTAGTGGAGCTGTGAGAGGCTGCAAGAGAAAGCTGGGCCCATTTAGGCCCAATAGGGGGTCAGGCGACCCATTGGGTCGATCGAGCCCAAACAGGGTTCCCTCAGGCCTGTCTTCTTCTGGATAACTGGTAGGTGGGCCCTGGTGTTGATCCTTGGGTGCATCTTGCTTGCCGTGCCCGTTTCGTCTAATTTGTGGGCCATCCTTGTAAGTGGCATTTCTGGGTAGCAGTATTCTGTGCATTTCATCGTGTGTTTTCCTGTGTTTTCCCTGCTTTGCAGATGTGGGTGCCTGCAGATGACAATTCACCAAAACTCGTGGAATTGATTAGTTACAAGCCCTATATCTAAGTTTGGTGATTAAAAATCCTGAAAAGCTGTAGGAGTTGACGGTTAATTTTAGCACTTAAGGACCGTCAACAACACCCCCACACTTAGCCCTTTGCTCGTCCTCGAGTAAAGTTTGAAGGACTAAGGCGGATGCCACTCCTTGAACATAACCTGCATACAAGTTATTCCAAGCATCTTCTAGATTCTGTGAACTTTTGAGTGGCTACCATGCTTTCTTGGGTAATTGAAGAACGGAATGAAGCAGACTTCAGGTTCCTAGATCTTCCTGATCAGAAACTTGGGTTTTATTTTTGAAAACAAAAGCATAGTCTTGCTCCTCAAATTATTCTCTCGAATCTCTCTTTTTGTTTCAGAACCTCACCAAGGCAAAATTGTTGCCTTCTTTTCTCCTACCGTCTATCTGGCTTATGTGGAGCTCAGGGTAGGGGTAAAGAGGCACGTTTGCTTTGCTTATGTTGTTAAATCAAAAACAAGATCCAAGCAGAAATGAGTCATACAACCTGATCAAGAGGTGCAAGTGTGTGAAATGTTTCTGGTGAATAGTGGATCAACTCCATTGGATGATCTATCTCTCTCTCTTGGTATTTTTTTCTTGGACATGGGTTATATATATATATTCTTCTTTTTTTCGACCTGTCTTGTGGACATGTGGCATACCTTCTTTGGGTATGCATCTTTTCTCTTTTTTTCATTGTCATGCCTTTTGGGCATGTGGCATACCTTCTTTGGGTATGCATCTTTTATTTCTTTTTGTATAACCCATATCCTTGATGATAACCTTGGAGAGAGAGACATGATAGAACTTGGAGTTTTATTTTGTGAGTGGATCGAAATGATTGCTATCTTCCAGTGGTAGAAGTATAGCATGTCAGTGGACGTGTACGTTATCTTGATCATGGGAGTATGACAAGTTTCTAATCAAGGGTCAAAGAATTTGACAAAACTCAAAGCAAAGTCAAACTGCATATGAGGGTTTGATCATGAAAATCTAACTTTGGCCTTGGTAGGAATTTGAAATTTGAGGAGACAAGCCACTCCACTTTTTTTTTTATTCTTGAAAAGAAATCTCAAGTACTTTGCAAGGAAGAGCATGGTTCCATTCATCCAATCATATCACATTCGCCAATTACTTAGATAGCATGGGGTCCCTATGATAATGATTGTTCACAAGAACCAGAGAGAATGCAAGGAATAAATAGTATGCATGTTTATTCATGAAAGCGCATGGAGTGCAAGGCCCGTCTTTGCATTGTGATTTGGAGTTGAAATTTTAGATCAGAATTTATTTGAATAGGGAGGTGTGAGTTTAGGATGCAAACCAGCGTGATTGATGATGAAGGGCTGTACATGCCTCCTTAGGAGTTCAGCGGGCCTCGGGGGCCCGGCCGACCCTTTAGTTGGTCTGCTAGGTCCTATCTTGGGCATGTTGCTTGGAGCTGGTCTGTCGGTGTCGTGCGGCATGTTCGGGGAGAAACCTCAAGTGAGTTTTGCTCCTTGTGCTTTTGAGAGATCTCCCCCACACTTATTCTTATTCAATAAAAGAACAAAAGGTGGAAACAAACAAGGACTCTGCCGGTTGTAAACACCGGGGAGTCTAAACTTTATTGAACAAGTAATTGAAAAGCCTAAGTTTCTTTTATTTTACTTTCTATTTTTTTCTTTTTCTTTTTGTTTTTTTTTATTATGGCAAACTAGGCATGATGGGTAACTTAGCAGGGTGGAAGCATGACATGAGGATGCATGAGTTACGGGATTACATACCTGAAAGAACTCACCTAGCATGAACGATAATGCTATAGCTAAGCTTCATGAAGCAAAGCTTTGCACTTTGTTCTGCTTAGTTCCTCGTGCACCTGTCCTCCATGGGACCGAGGGGCATTGTATGTGTTGGGTTGTTGCATGCTACTCCTTGGTTGTTTTCTTTATATTCCCAGTAGAAGGTTAGTAGACAACAAATACTCGAGGCATGTTTAAAGAAGTTTTGAACGGATTTCATCTTTGCCTTGAGATTAGTTGTTGACATCCATGCTTTATGGAAAATTAGATTTGGAGGTTCAAAAGCCATGGATCCCAGATTGTTTGCCATTATTTCATTTCATCATTTTTCTTCAAGAGAGAGATATACTTTTTTAAAGGGTATTTATTGTTGTTCACCAAATTTTTATCTTTTCAGAAAACTCAAACAAGGCCAGGATAAAACTGCATGAACGCAAAGTGCATTTTGACAAAATACTCACAGTGCACCTTGAAAGGTGATTTGTGCCTCCTTTGTGCGTTGTGCATTTGTTTCTCCTTTGAAGTGCATCTCAAGCCTTGATTCACCTCCAGTATGAACCTAGCTTTAGGACATCCCATATGTTTGAAGTCTTCCTTGCAGGGGTTAGTCCGCAGAATATATGCATCCAATGCCTATGAAAGTATTAACTTTGATGGATCATTAATCAAATTTGACACGAAGTCTCATTTGATTAAAGATCCCAAGCACTAGGCTAAAACCAGAGCATACCAAAAAAACAGGCAAGGCTGTATGTATTTGTAAAGTCAAGCTATGTTCAAAAGGAGATAAATATGAGTGAAGGATTGATGTACATTCACTTACCTTGGCACATACCTAAGTGTACTTACCAGCAGCGCATATGGATGGAAGTCTTGGAGTTGCTGCAGTGGTGGCATGGTCGCATCTAGTTGTCAATGACTCTTCCCTTTTGATGCGGGCTGAAACGGAGGAGGGTGACATGCCTACTCAGGCGAATAATCAAGGCCAGGTCGTCGTACACACGGCTAGTGTGTAGAAACCATAGACCTTGGTGGCATGATCCTTTGGCATAATTCTTTGGGATTGGAGGTGCAAAGTACGTCTCCTTTCTTTGCATATGAGCATGTGCCAAACGCGGTGGAGTAGCAAAGCCCTGGATCGTGAGAGGAGCATTCCTCTTCTTTATGTGTGTTGGGGCTGCTAGCGATACTATGCAAAGCTGGCAGCGGATGAGAGTTATGGCAAGGCTTTGCAAGCGCGCGAGAGCAAGGTTGGGTGGAGCCTAGTGGTGAAATGTTTTTCTGTTGAAGTGTAATGCCACAGCTTGAAGGCGTGCACACAAGACAGCCTTTGATGTGTGTAGAGCTAGCTGGCTCACCCTACCTTTTTTCTCTCTCTTTCTTTTTTTTTGTTTTTATTTTTTTTCTCTTTTTTTCTCTCACTCTCTTTTTTTGTTTTCCTTCTCTTTCTTCATCTCTTTTTTTAGAGGAGTAGGCTAATACCAACCTTGGTACGGATGAACTTTATTGTGGGGTGATTACCAATCTCCCCCACACTTGGATTGTGTCATACGACACTAAATCAAGTGTGCGGTGTTGGTGCCTCCTTCACAGTGTGCTCCATCGCAGATGTACCAAAGTGTTGATGCAATCCCTATGTTTCCGGCCATCGTATGTCCTCTGTTCTTCTTAATCTTAACCTACAATGGTTAGGGCCAAGAATACCCAAAGGTGCATACTAAACTGAAAACATGTTCATGCTTATTAATATAAAGAAGGAATTTTATTACATATATTCTTTTTTTTTCTTTTTGATAATCCGGGCTGTCTCCCGGTAGCGCTTCGTTTATGGTCATGAGCTCGACCATGGGGGATTCTTCCTGCAACTATCAACTGGTGGTGTAGCCCCCACCTTCACCACCATCCGTCGATTGTGCTTAAGCTGCAGGGTTAGTGCGATAGTGCAACCACGAAATTTACAATGCTTATGATAAACAAAGGTGTCTACAACCATCCTTCTAAACATTTTGCTAGGGAGAGCAAGGAGGTTGCATCTCAAGAAGGCATTCATGGTGCAACAAGCGGCTAACTCTGGAGGGGTGCTAATAGAGCATGGTGGTGGTGATTCCAGGATGAAGATGTCATGCTCGTTTATAGAGCCTTTTTCTTTGCACTCTAGAGGCAGTGCCTCACTAGATTCCATAGCCCAACGGTTTTCTATCGCAAGAGGATCATCGTGGAAGATCATGGTTGTATCTCGATCATGATCGAGAACAACACAATGTGGGCTAGTGGGATGAGCTTCAAACTCGATCTTGGATGATGAGGTTTGCACTATCATCTCGAGCAAGTTCTGCTTGGGAAAAGGCTTCGCCAAGGGATTTTCTAAGCAAGATGTGGCAGAAGTCATTTTCCCAAGTTTCTCGAATAGGCTCCCTAGAGGTGTATGATGAAGGTTGTCCAGAGGGCAGCTTATGAGACGATCAAAATCGAGGACATCAAAGATGTGAAAGTCAAATTTGACCTCGATTTTGTCTATAGTAATTGGCACGGCACTAGCGACCCCTCGGCACTCAAGAATGTGTCCAAAGGGACATCTTTCCAAGAGTTTGCCGAATGGCTTTAGCGAAATACTACTATCGGTGTCCCGACCCGGGGGGCCAGATCCCAACTAGTAAATGCTGCGTGATTCCTCGTCCCAGATGATGATATAAGAGGCAACACAGTAACACACGGTTTATCCTGGTTCCGGCCGCGGGGCCGTACGTCCAGCAAAGGGGGTGTGCGAGGGCACTGTATTATCTTGCACCCGGAGTGCTTGTAGTAGGGGATACAAGCGAGGCGAGAGAGGGAGGTAAGCTCCTAGGTCTCTGCTAGAAGCGGGGTTGAACGTGGCGAATAGGGATGCCAGAGCGTAAGTAATGGTGGGTCTCGTCTGGGAGCGTCCGAGCGTCCTTTGTGGGAGAGAGTGTGTCTGAGCGTGAGAGTGAGCCCATCTCAAGGTAGCTCGCCTCCTCCTTTTATAGTTACAAGGAGGAGCGGCGCACATGAGTGGGGCGTGGAAGTCGTCGTATTCCCCCGAATTGCGGGGTACAGTGGTCGGATACTGTAGAAAGTAAACTGTAGGGCATGGCGTCATGCGTGGCAGGTGTCCTGGATATCATACTTGGTCCTGCGAAGATTGCGCCGGTCGTCCTTCCAGCTCCTGCAGGCGGCGTGGTCGTCGCTGGTGTATGGTCTTCTATATACGGCGCGGTGGCGTTTGGTGGGCCCTGCGGACTAGGGTCCTGCATACACAGCGGTAGCCGGGGCGCGCGACGGCCCCGGCCCCCCTGGTCGGAGTGCGGGCGTGCACACTAGGAGGTCCGGGGGACACGTGGAGGTCTCGGACTTCCAGAGGGGGGAGGTCTGGGGCCCCGTCCGTGTGCGCTGTGCGCCCCTCTCTAAAGGACACGTGACGTCTCCGGACCCCTTCCCCAGCGGGAGGCGGGTCCGGTTGGTCGGTGTAGGCAGAACAGTAATGGGAGCAGTGCAGAGCCTGTCTTGTCTTGCGTCGCAGGTCCAACAGTGCTGCTACAGCATCCAGGATGGCGGAGCGGTGACCCGAGTCAGCGGATGGGACCCCGGTCACATTCACTGTGGGACCCACCCTCGAGCGAATCGGAGATGCGGGGCGCAGTCGAGGGGTCTCGACGGGGACCCTCGAGCGAGGCGAAGATTGTCCCACGGGTTCGAGAGGGATGCGAATGGGCCACACGCTGGGCTTCTTTGAGTCCTTTCCTTTCTTCCGGATGGGAAGCAGGTCGTGGGCCTTTGTGGGCTCAGTCGCTTAACATGTGTTTGCGTTTCAAGGCGATCTTAGTACCTCGATTAGGGTGTCCCTAATCGTGGTACCCGACAGTAGCCCCTGAGGCTTTGGTCGAGTCAAAGGATTCGGCCAAAGGGTGATTCGGCAATTCCCCCCTTGACGTGATCAGTCAATGTCGCGCACCCGCCAGACGCGCCTGAGCGCCAGCCCGGCGGATGTGACAATACGCCGGTCGGGGTAGTGCGCCCGCGGGGGGGAGTACTTCGAGGCGCGCGCCTCTTTGTTTGTTTGTTTCAAGGACGAGACGTGTCCGCGTGCTGAGGGGGGCCAGGGTGACGACGGCGTCCGCTGTTCAGCAGCTGGCGCTTTCGTCGCGCTGTCCCGCACTCAGGGCCTTGGCCCTGCCTTCCCTGGTTGCCTTGCGGCGCGCCGTTCGAGGGTGGTCGGCCTGAGCCGATGCTGTGCCGCCTAGCGTCCAGGGGTTCAGCTTCGCTTTATTTTGTTCAGTTGTGCCTCGGCGCGGTGACCGAGGGCATCCTTTTTCTTCGTGGAAGGTCGCGTCGTCACGGGCAGTCCAAGCCCTTGCCCTTTGACAGGCCTGAAGCTTGGGGCCCGACGCAGCTATAAATAGGGGTCGTGGGACTCCCTTTCCTCTCCAACCTCCCAGCCCTTTCTTCCAGCATCGCCCAAATCTTGTAATGTTTTCCTTTGCCTTTCGTGACCGGCCCCCAGATGGGGTGGTCTGGACTTTTTAGGCCTTGGCGCCAGAAGAATGCTTGCGAGCGGTGGAGGAAGACCGGAGTGGGCGTGCGCACCATCCCTCAGCTTAAGTGGGATCCGCAGAAAAGCATTGGGCCCATGGAGTCCTGCTCTTGCGATGTCCCCTAGCCTGAAGGGGGATGGAGACGCCTGACCGTGGTGCTGGTGCCAGGTCTGGCGGCTGTTTTTCGCATCGTCCCCCCCCCCCCCCCGGCAACAAGGTTGCTCTCGGGGAGACGGTGCGGAGGGTGCTGTCCGCCAACTCGACCCCCCGCGTAGTCTTCGGTGGAGGAGACGCTAGAGGAAGGCTTGCGAGGAGAGCATTCCGCTGGTCCCGTGCGGCCTGGGGGCTGCTCCTCGCATCCCTAGCAGCCTGGCTGTTGCGTCAGCCAGGGGCTCGGTGCCTTTCTTCATCACTCATTCCTCCCCAAGACAGGGAAAATTGCCACGTAGGTGGCAATGTGTTTGTATCTTTCGACGGCTTCGTGCCGGTAACCCTTTGTAATCTTTATTTTCATTTGAGCAATAAAGCCCCCTTTCTCTTCTACGGGGAGGATAACCGAGGGTATAGGGGTGTACAGAGAGTTACGACCCTCGAATATGTGTGAAGTCTCCTTCGCGGGGGCGCGTCAGCGCACCCGTGGGTGTAGCCCCCGAGGCCTTGGAGGAGAGTTTGTGCTCGTCCAAGGGCTATAAACGTTGTCCCACTGGGTTGCCTCACCGGGGTGGCCGTCCAGCATCTTTTTCAGCCGGCATCAGCACTCTTTCAGCCGGCCTCGGCATTCTCAGTGCTGGAACGACGATCCGGCGTTCAGCATAACCATCGGGGGAGCGCACGTAAATAGCGGAGGATTTGATTACACACACAGAGCTTCGTGGTTGGGAGTCGACTTATTCGAGGGTGCGGTTTGAACCATGGTGTGCGAGGAGCCCCCAAGCCTAGGCCTACGTGAAGGCGTTCAGGGGAACCCTCAACTTTGATTACGACCCTCGTCGCCCTTCCGCAGGGAGGAGGGGTGAAGCGCGCCATGCTACCCATGCCCGGGCCGCGAGCAATGGCTGCTTCGATGAGCTATTGGCGGGTAGTTCAAGCGGACGTCTGTGCCCCGTTCGATAAGGGTCGGCTTGTGGTCCATAGACACGTCACATAGAGCACTCGCGAAGGTTCGCTAGGCGAGGCTCGGACCCATTCGATAGGGTCTGAGGGCTCGATGCTCTCCCTCGATGGGATCCCCTTCTAGGCACCCTCGACTGGGCTTGAACACTGCGTAGGATGTCTCGAACTTCGCATTCGAGGGTAGCTTGTACGGCACATCCCTGCAGTCCCTGACTCTGGCGATCTGAGGCGCCTGTCGAACCCCCAAAGGGCCAGGCTTCGAACCCCTGATCAGTAAGGCCTCGAAATGCGATTCCTTCGGGGGTTAAGGGACCCCTGAAGGAATATTCCGTCTTGATTCGAAAACGATGTAGAGTCGCGAGTCACGCGCACGGGTCTTCCGTTGGTAGTGGGCGACGTGGCCCGATTCGTGCCGGTGCGGTGCGCCTTTTCAGGCGGCAGCCTCGGGCAGACGAAACGGCGTGGGCGGCGACTAACGGATGGGATAGCGCAACAGTCGCGCCGCGCCCGCCAGTTACCGTGCCGCAGTTATTGCTGCATGCGCGCGTGGGAGACTCCGCGGTCGTGGGGCCTAGCCGTCAGCGACAGCGAACTCTACCGTATTCAATATGGTAGATTTGGGTCGTGGCGGAAAGTCCGCCCGTCGTGGTGAATAAAAACGAAGAGAAGGGGGTTGTTTGGGCTCACCTGGCTATTTGTCTCCATCCCACTTTGCCTTCCCCGCCTCCCCTGCATCCTGAGCCCGTAGCCAAGAGCGAAAGGAGGAAGAGGAAGGAGAGGGAGAGAAAGCGCACCTTAGCCATCCCAGAGCCCTCGCTCCCACATTCCCCCTCGAATTGAAGGAATGTCGGACATCCAGGAGCCTTTGCCATGGGGGAAGTCCTCCGCCACCATGGCGGTCCTGGAGCAGTTGGTCGCCGACCGGCTGCTGCCGCGGATCACCGACTCGGGGGCGCCAGCGTGGATTTCCCCGCATCCGGACGAGACCGAGCCGAAGCCCCCGCAAGGCTATGTCGTGAGCTTCGTGCGCCTTCACGAGCGAGGCTTCAGCGTCCCCGTCAGCAGATTTATGAGGGCGTTGTGCGACTACTACGGAGCGGAGCTGCACAACTTCAGCCCCAACGCCATCTCACAGGCGGCGGTCTTCGTCGCCGTCTACGAGGGGTACCTTGGGATAGAGGTGCACTAGGATCTCTGGATCCACCTGTTCCGTGGCGAACTCTTCGTCGAGAGCGGGCGGGGCCAACCGAGGCAGTTCGCGCGCGCCGGCGGCCTGACATTCCACGTGTGTCACTCCCAGAGGAACCTATACATCCAAAGCAAGATGACGACAAACAACGCCGGGTGGAGCCGAGGGTGGTTCTACCTTCGGAACTACCGTGGTGCGCTCCCGGAGTTCACCAACAGGGTGCTCCGGGAGCGACCAGCGAAGTGGGATTGGGGGGTGTCGCCCCCAGCGCAACAGGACAAGCTCGAAGTCCTCACCGACGCGCTGGCGCACCTGGCGAGGAAGGGGTTGACGGCGGCAGCTGTCATCGCGAACTTCCACCGGCAGAGGGTGATCCCTCTCGTGGAGAGGGCCCTGCCGATTTTCCAGCTCACCCCCGGGAGACAGGTGGAGGGCTCGAGGACATCGTTCAAGCTGCTCTCCCGCACCACCGCCGCCCGGAGGACAAAGTATGCGGTGGCGGAGTTCCCCCAAAATCCTGAGGATCTTTGGAGGATCAAAATGCGCCCAAGACGGGGTACATTTCTCTAGTAAGTTTTAATTTCGAGCCCGCTATGTGTTGTGTAGCCCCATTTTCCTGACTCAGTCTCGGACGTGCTGTGCAGGGGTTGAGGTGCGGCGCCTCGAAGCCCCCAGTCCCGGAACAACACCTGATCAACCGTCTCCACGCGGAGAAGATGAAAAGGCGGAAGGACGCGGCAGAGGCAAATGTTGAGAGGAAGAGAAAAAGGAAAGAGAAGCACGTCAAGGAATGCAAGCTTGCTCGCGCAGAGGGGAAGACGCGGCCCGCCACGCCTGAGTCCTCGGAGGAGGACGAGGAGGAGGCCTCGGGCACCGAGGACCATGCTCTGAGGGGCGATGAGGCGGCGGAGGTTGCGAGTCCCCCACCGTTCTACCGGTGGGACAATGACGAAGGGGAGCCGGCGGCGCCGGAGGAGACAAGGGTCGTGGTGGAGCCATCGGCGGGCCCATCCCTCGAGGGTGCAGAGCAGGAGCCGTCGCCTCCGGCAACCAGTGACGAGACGCCCGCGTCCCAGGCGCTGATCCGTGGCGGCGAGGCTACGACGGGCGCTGAGCCGTCCGTGCTGGCAGCCTCAAGTTACCAGGCCGACATGAGGGGGGCGCCCTCGGGGCAGTCTTCGAGGGGCGGCATGGTGCCACGGGCCCGAAGAAGCGCCACGAGGAAGCGAAGCATGAGCGCTCGATCCGGGTAAGTAAACTTGGGTTTCGTTTTTGTTGTGTGTTTGGTCGATTTCTCAATCTTATTGTCCTCAACTTGAGTTCCTTGATTTTCAGCCCCGGGGCTGTCCCCAAGGATGCGGTGCAGCTCGCCCCGGCTAAGGCCCTCAAGACCGGGGCACACAGCACGCCGCACACGGCGCCGCAGCCCCTGCCTGCCGTGGACCTCGAGGCGGCGGCCGCAAAGCTACGGGAGGCCATGGCTCGAGGGGCCCAGGCGGCACAGCAAGCTCGGGCACAGGAGGAGGGCGACGCTGGCCAGAGCGGTGCCGAAGCAGCCGCACAGGCTGCCGATGCCCAGGAGACCGGTCGGGGCGGCGTGGATGGCACCATCCTGGCGGTCACTGAAGTCGAGGCCGGTCAGGGCGATGCGGTTAGCGCCGCTTGACCGGACACAGGAGGAGAGACCGGCGGGGGCGCGCAGGAGCGCCCTGCCGACCAAGCAGAGGAGGAGACCCTCATCCTTGAGCCCCCGAGGGCTGAGGGCGAGGTCGTCGCAGAGGAGGAGATGGCGTCGAGGGCGCCGGGGGCAGAGGGAGCCCCCATCTCGGAGCCCACCGAAGCCTTGCAAGCCCTCGTCCGTGCCTTCCAGCTCCATCAGAATGCGGATTACCAGGTCAGCCAGGTAAATATTTCCCCCAAAAAATTGCTCGAATTCAGTCTAACTTTAATGTGTCTTTACCCACGTCTTTCCTCTTGCAGCGACGAAGGGAATTCTCGCGCGAGAAGAGCGCCGAGATGACCCGAATGTACTCCCAGATGAGCCAGCTTGGGCAGCACAATGCCGAGCTAGTGCTCAAGAATATCGAAGCCAACACCAAAATGGTGGATCTGGGGGCGCGTCAGCAGGCGCTGGAGGAGGATCTAGCGCGGGTTGCCGGTGAGCGGGACGTCCAGAGGGCGGCAGCGGAGCAGAAGGCCCGGGAGGCCGAGGTGCAAGCTGCCGAGCTGCAACGCCTCCGGACGGCGCTCGAGGAGAAGGCTCGGGAAGCCGAGGCACAGAGTGCCAAGCTGCAGCGCCTCAGGACATCGCTCGAGCAGCAAAAGACCAAGCTCCTCCACAAGGAGGTGGCCATAGCTGCACTCACCGGCACCCTCCGGGAAATGGGCGAGCCCCTCGAGGGGAAGGAGGTGGCCCTCCAGAACGTGGGGACCGCTCTTAGGGAGAAGGAAGCCTCCTTGTCCTCGCTCGAAGAGGCCGCCCGGACCTAGAAGGAGGAGGCGCAGAAAAGTATCACGGGTGAGTACCTTCGTGTTTTCGTTGATTTATTTCCTTTCATAGCTTACGTTGATTTCCTTTGCCCAGAGCTGAGGCAGAAGGTGGCGGATGAGTTCGCGGCGAAGGAGGCAGTCCACACGGCGCTCACAGCGGCGCAAATGGAGTTTGCTGAGCTGGAGCAAACCGCCGTGAGCGTGTGTCAAGAGCTCGAGGGGGAAGGTGCCGTCTCGGGCAGTTCGGTGATCAGCCGCCTGCGCGCGCTAGGCGGCCGGATTGCCGAACACGCCAAGAGCACCTTCCGTCTCGGTGTCCTGCGGGCCCTCGCCGTGGCTTCGACACACTACCTCATGGATCTCCAGAGGGTGTCGTCGGGGTACGTCGTTCCTGATGATGCTGATGCGGATGCCGCGTAGGCCATCATGGACGAAGCCGACGCAGCTGCGGAGGAGTTCGCCACCGTCCTCACCGAGAAGCTTGAGGCAGACATCCCTCCCATCGCCGAATTCGACGCCACTGAAGACCCGCAAGGGGGGATGGTATCCTGTAGGAAAACTGGGCCTCGAAGCCTGTATAATGGATTAGTGAATATTGTAGTCGCACTTTGTAATCGTACCTTATGAATGTAAGAGATTTTTGTTGAATCGACTGTGTGGCCCATCGAGGCCTTGTGTGTTCGAGCCTATGTTTCTTTACTTTATTTCCGTGTTCTCGTATGCGACTTAGATACATGTCTACGAGGAATTTCGCGTTCATAAGCAACGTAGGCGTAGGGTGGTGAGGGTGGTGCCGTATCCCAGAGGCGTAGGCGGCCCCACGACTTAGCCGGCCCCGTACTGTAGTTGATTATGCCTCGCGTCCATTTTTTCCAAGGATACGAGAAGCTTAGGGTCGAGACGGAAGTATTTCGAAAAAACATTGGCGATTTTTGGGGACGTTCGGGGGTTCCACCCGTAGTAGCCCCTGAGGGAGGCTTGGCTTTGCCGAGGGTAAAGCCAAGCGTACCTCAATGTTCATGCGCATCCGAGCCCTCGAGGGTCCGTAAGGTTCCCAAAAATAAACAAGCAAAGCGTACTTCTTTATTATTTCGGGAAATCAAAAATGCGGGCACAAACAATGTACAAAAAGCTCGAAATTCTAAGGATAGAAGCGACGTAGCTGTTGTATGTTCCAAGCGTTGGTGAGGACTTCGCCTTTGTCGTTCGCCAGCTTGTACGTGCCGGGTTTTAACACCTCGGCGATTATGTACGGTCCTTCCCATGATGGTGAGAGCATGTGGCGGCCCCTGCTGTCTTGTCGAAGCCTCAGCACCAAGTCCCCTTCATTGAGGTCTCGGCGGCGGACCCTCTGCGCTTGATACCTTCGTAGGGACTGCTAGTAGCGCGCAGAGTGGAGGAGCGCCATGTCTCGAGCCTCGTCCACTTGGTCCAGCGAGTCTTCGCGAGCTCGCTGGTTTTGTTGCTCTTGGTATGCCTTGAGCCTTGGCGATCCGTACTCCAAGTCAGTGGGGAGTATGGCCTCGGCGCCATAGACGAGGAAGAACGGGGAAAAGCCCATGGCTCTGCTTGGGGTTGTCCTCAGGCTCCAGATGACCGAGGGTAGCTCCGTGAGCCACCTCCGGCCGAACTTGTTCAACTTGTTGAAGATCCTTGGCTTCAGTCCTTGGAGGATCATGCCATTGGCACGCTCCACTTGCCCGTTCGTCTGTGGGTGTGCCACAGCCGACCAGTCCACACGTATGTGGAAATCGTCGCAGAATGTCAAGAACTTCTTGCCTGTGAACTAGGTGCCGTTGTCGGTGATGATCGAATTCGGGACCCCGAACCTGAAGACGATGTCGGTGAAGAACAGAACCGCTTGCTCGGATTTGATCTTGCCGATGGGTCGAGCCTCGATCCACTTGGAGAATTTGTTGACCGCCACTAGCAAGTGGGTGAAGCCCCCGGGCGCCTTCTGCAGCGGACTGACGAGGTCCAGTCCCCACACGGCAAACGGCCACGTGATAGGGATGGTCTGCAGAGCATGGGCCGGGAGGTGTATCTTTCGAGCGTAGAACTGGCAACCCTCGCAGGTCCGCAGGACGTCAGTGGCGTCGGCGATCGCGGTGGGCCAATAGAAACCTTACCGAAACGCGTTACCCACGAGGGTGCGTGGCACAGCGTGATGGTCGCAGATGCCGGCGTGGATGTCGTGGATCAGCTCCTTGCCCTCGGGGACGGGGATGCATCGCTGCATGACACCCGAGGGACTGCGCTTGTATAGCATGTTGTCGATTAGGATGAAGGACTTCGCCCGCCTGGCGAGGCGCCGCGCCTGACCACGGTTCGAGGGTAAGACCCCTCGAATCATCCAGTCGAGATACTGGACGCGCCAATCTTGCGAAGTGGGGGCCTCGTCAACTTCCATTGCCTCGGCCTCATCCACGGAGGTAGTCCCGAAGTCAATGTCCATGGGCTCGACCTCGTCCGCGGGGGGGTTCCCGCCAGAGGGCCCAGTGGACGAGGGGCCTGGCTCCGTCGGATCCTTGAACTCGACGGAGGGCTTGGTGATGTCGCGAGCGAAGATGTTCGGTGGGACAGTGGTTCGCCCCAACGCGATCTTGGCTAATTCATTGGCGTCCTCATTGTACTTGCGCGGGACATGATTGAGCTCTAGGCCGTCGAACTTGTCTTCGAGGCGGCATACTGCATTGCAGTATGCCTCCATCTTTGGGTCGTGGTAGCTGGATTCCTTCATCACTTGGTCGGCGACGAGTTGAGAGTCGTCGCGTGCGTCGAGGCATTTGTTGCCGAGCTCGATGGTGATGCGGAGGCCACTGAGGAGGGCCTCGTACTCCGCCATATTATTAGAAGCGGGGAAATGCAAGCGTATCACATACCGCATGTGTTCTCCGAGGGGTGAGATGAAGAGGAGGCCGGCACCGGCGCCGGTTTTCATCACCGACCCGTCGAAGTACATAGTCTAGCATTCGCCCTGGATTTGTGGTGGGGGTAGCTGAATGTCCGTCCATTCAGCCACGAAGTCAGCCAAGATTTGGGACTTGATCACTTTGCGGGGGGCGTAGGTGAGAGTTTCTCCCATCAGCTCCACAGACCACTTGGCAATTCTACCCTCGGCTTCCCGGTTGCGGGCTATCTCTCCCAAAGGGAAAGACGACACTGCGGAGTAGTGGCGCAGCTTGCGCCGAGCCAGAACCACTGCGTAGAGCAGCTTCTGAATCTGCGGATAGCGTATCTTAGTTTCAGACAACACTTCGCTGATGTAGTACACCGGCCGTTGGACGGGCAGAGCATGGCCCTCCTCTTGTCTTTCGACCACGATCACCGCGCTAACCACTTGGGTCATCGCAGCTACGTACAGGTAGAGGGGCTCGCCATCCGTGGGTGGTGTGAGAATGGGGGCACGAGTGAGCGACGCCTTCAGCCTTTCGACGGCTTCTTGGGCTTCGGGGGTCCACGTGAAGCGTTCGGTTTTCCTCAAGAGTCGATATAGGGGTAAGCCTTTCTCGCCGAGATGCGAGATGAACCGGCTAAGGGACGCTAGGCATCCCATGACCCTCTGTACCCCCTTTAGGTCTCGGATCGGTCCCATCCAAGTGATGGCCGAGACTTTGTCAGGGTTGGGTTCGATGCCCCGCTGGGAGACAATGAAGCCCAAGAGCATGCCTCGAGGCACCCCGAACACGCACTTCTCGGGGTTAAGTTTTACCCCTTTGGCCCACAGGCAATCGAATGCGATCCTGAGATCGGCAACCAGGTCGTCCGCCTTCCTGGATTTTACAACGATGTCATCGACATATGCCTCTACGCTACGCCCGAGATGGTCTCCGAAAATGTGGAGCATACACCGCTGGTATGTAGCTCCGGCGTTTCTGAGGCCAAAGGGCATCGTAACGTAGCAGTACATGCCGAAAGGTGTGATAAAAGAAGTCGCAAGCTGGTCGGACTCTTTCATCTTGATTTGGTGGTAACCGGAGTAGGCATCAAGAAAGGATAGAAGTTCGCATCCCGCAGTAGTATCTACAATCTGATCAATCTGTGGCAATGGAAAGGGAACCTTCGGACATGTCTTATTTAAACTAGTGTAATCTACACACATCCTCCAGTTTCCACTCTTTTTCTTCACCAATACTGGATTAGCTAGCCACTCGGGATGGAATACCTCCTTGATGAATCCGGCCGCCAGAAGTTTCTGCAACTCCTCGCCGATCGCCCGGCGCTTGAGCTCGTCGAAGCGGCGCAGGCGCTGCTTCACCGGCTTGGAGTTGGGTCGGACATCAAGGGAGTGCTCGGCGACCACCCTCAGTATGCCAGGCATATCCGAGGGGCTCCACGCACAGATGTCTGCGTTGGCGTGGAGGAAATCGACGAGCACAACTTCCTATTTGCCGTCGAGGGTGGCGCTGATCTGCAACACCTTGTCGTTGGGTGGCTCGGGTCAAGGGGCACCTTCTTGATACCCTCGGTGGGTTCGAAGCTCCCGGTGTGTCGGTGCGTGGAGTCCAAGGCCTCGCTTGCCATTTTGTCGAGGGTGGCTGCGAGGGCCTCGTCCTTTGCTTGAGCCTCCGCGCGCTCAACGCACTCGACGTCGCACTCGTAGGCGTGCTCGAACGAAGAGCCGATGGTGATGACGCCCTTTGGACCCGGCATCTTGAGCTTGAGGTAGGTGTAGTTGGGGACGCCCATGAATTTGGCGTAGCAAGGACGACCAAGGATGGCATGATAGGATCCTCGAAACCCCACCACCTCAAAAGTGAGTACCTCCTTGCGGAAGTTAGCTGCCGTGCCAAAGCAAACAGGTAGATCGATCTGGCCGAGGAGTTGGACGCGCTACCCCGGCGCAACGCCATGGAATGCCGACTTGCTGGGGCGAAGCTTGTCCAGTCCGATCCCCATGAGCTCCAAGGTGTGGGCGTACATGATGTTGAGGCTGCTGCCTCCGTCCATGAGCACCTTGGAGAAGCGGGTGTTGCCGATGATGGGATCGACAACGAGCGGATACCGTCCCGGATGCGGGACGTAGTCGGGGTGGTCCTCGCGGCCAAAGGAAATGGTGTCCTTTGACCAGTCGAGGTAGGATGGCGTGGCCTTGGTGACGGAGAAAACTTCCCGGCGCTCACGCTTACATTGCCGATATGTCATGTTCGTCGTTGCTCCTCCAAAGATGAAGAAGGCGTTCTCCACTGGGGGGAACTCCTCATCTCCACCTTTGTTGCCCGCATCCTTTTTCTTGTCTTCATCGCGATGCGCGACGCGGTTGTAATACTTCTTGAGCATTTTGCACTGCTCGAGGGTATGGTTGACCGGGCCCTTGTGGTAAGGGCACGGCTTCTTAAGCATGTCGTCGAACTGGCCAACACCGCCTCGAGGGGGGCCTTGAGGTCCTTTGCGGTCCGGGGCAGCAGCGAAGGCCTCCTCGGAGTCCTCTGCCTGCCCCGAATCGCGCTGGTTCGGTGGGACCGGCTTTTTCCCCTTCCTCCCCCGCTTCTGTTTCTTGGCGGGGGCGTTGGGCTTGACGTTGCTGCCCTCCGCGGGCGCATCGTCCTTGCGCTTACTAGGCTTGTCATCGAAGATGGCACCAACAGCTTCTTCACCGGCGGCGTAGTTGGTGGCAGCGTCGAACAGCTCGTTGGTGTTGGTCGGACGGCTTCTCGCGAGCTCATGCACTAGGTTCCTGCACGTCGTACCCTCGAGGAAGGCGTTGATGACCTCGACGTGGGTGACGCAGGGACTCGTTGGGCTTTTGGCGACACCCTTTGAGGTCCCAGGAGTTCCCAGGGCGCACGTATGTGCCCTGGAAATTGCCCACGAAGATCTGAACCAAGTCGGCCCAGTTGTGGATCTGATCCGCAGGCAGATGCTCGAGCCACGTTCGTGTGGCGTCAGCAAGGTGAAGAGGAAGGTTGCGGATGATGACCGCATCCTCCGTCGCACCGCCTAGCTGGCACGCTAGGCGGTAGTCATTGAGCCAGACTGCAGGGTCAGTCTCACCCGAGTACTTGACGAGGGTGTTGGGTTGTCGAAAACGCCCGGATTTCCCGACTGAACACCCGGGTGCCCGGAGGCTCTGGTGACCCACCGTTGTCGTGCTCGGGGTCGAAGCGTCCACCCCGTCGAGGGGTGTACCTCCTACCATCGATGATGTTGCGGGCGTCGACGTCACCGACATGCCCGCGCGTGTCACGGATTCGCTCCCTATTGGGAACTCTGCCGACGCGCTCGTGTACTGAGGGTGCCTTCGCACCGGGCGCTACGGCTGCCTTGCCCTTTCCTACTGGTGGTGTGTGCACAGAGACCTCATGGTCCTGGTGCGCAGTCCCACCAGGCTGCTCTGGGGCTTTCGAGCGCATACGAGACGCAGAACTCTCGGCCTGCTGCACAGCAGCTTGCTCGATGAGCTCCTGTGCCTCGCAGCGCAGGTTGCGGCCCGAAGGCGTCGAAGGCTCGGGCATAGCTTGGAGTAGATAGGCCGCAGCGACGAGTTTTTCGCCGGTCGTCTTCAGTTCCGGAGGTTTGTCGACGTTGTCGTCGGCCAGGATGCGCTCCCGGGCAACACGTCCCGCCGCCTGGGCATGTGCACCACGCGTGGTATGCTGCTGCTCGAGTGCGGTGCGCAGTTCCTGGGTTTGCTGACGCTACTCGTCAAGCTTGGCCTGAAGCTCCTTGAGCTGTGCCAGCTGTGCTTGCCGCGCCACCGAGCTTGACGAAGAAGAAGGGGCTGCAGGTGGCACCACCGGTGGGTTCGCCTGCGCGTCCGCCCCGCCATTCCCGTCGTCACCCGGGGCGTTGTCGTCTTGTCCGTCCGCGAGTTGGAACATGAAGCACTCCCGGGAAGGATCGAAATCCCCCTCGCTGGAGTCTTCGGAGCAGGTGAGGCAGTAAGCCGTCGCCAGCTGGAAGGAGCGGAGAGCGTCGGGGTCGCAAACCCCGGAGTAGTCCTCGGCCTCCTCGGTCGTAAAGTTGTTCATGAAGAAGTTGACGTCGTCGGCGATCGAGCTCGCCGTTTCGGGGTAGTGTTCGTCAGGAGACGATGCGATGAGGTTGCGGATCGATAAAAGATGATGACCCGGCAGATCCTCATACTCAGTGAAGTTAGTGCTGATTGAAGAGGCGTAGGTGCGAGCGGCAGTGTTGCGCATCCCAAAGGGGAGGGGCGAAGGCGAGGTCGAGCCCCCCTGAGAGACACTGGTGCCGCAGCAGGTGATGTTGCCGGCGCAGATGGCGCCGAGGCACGTGATGACAAAACAGTGGCCCCGTTGGCCATGACGCTGAGTTGCGACATGCCAGCCTCGACCTATGTGGGGGAGCTGTGGCGTGCCGCACGATGCCGCTCCGCGCGTGCTTGTCGCGAACGCTGACCCGAGCGCCTGTTGTGCCGGGCTGTTGAAGTCGGGGTGATGGGGTTGCGTCTGGGTGAGAGGAGCCGCATGAGGTAACCGTTGCCGGTTGCTCTGAACTCGAGACTCCCGAACCAGATCACGAATCCCGCTGGGAGCGGATCCGAAACACCCATGGGGTATGGGTTGGATCTGCCCGCCATCCCTGGAGATCAAAATGGGAACAAGAGAGAAAAAATGTCATGCAGCGGCCCCTACCTGGCGCGCCAACTGTCGGTATCCCGACCCGGGGGCCGGATCCCAACTAGTAAATGCTGCGTGATTCCTTGTCCCAGATGATGATGCAAGAGGCAACACAGTAACGCACGGTTTATCCTGGTTCCGGCCGCGGGGCCATACGTCTAGCAAAGGGGGTGTGCGAGGGCACTGTATTATCTTGCACCCGGAGTGCTTGTAGTAGAGGATACAAGCGAGGCAAGAGAGGGAGGGAAGCTCCCAGGTCTCTGCTAGAAGCGGGGTTGAACGTGGCGAATGGGGATGCCAGAGCGTAAGTGATGGTGGGTCTCGTCTGGGAGCGTCCGAGCGTCCTCTGAGGGAGAGAGTGTGTCTGAGCGTGAGAGTGAGCCTGTCTCAAGGTAGCCCGCCTCCTCCTTTTATAGTTACAAGGAGGAGCGGCGCACATGAGTGGGGCGTGGAAGTCATCGTATTCCCCCGAATTGCGGGGTACAGTGGTCGGATACTGTAGAAAGTACACTGTAGGGCATGGCGTCATGCGTGGCAGGTGTCCTGGATATCGTACTTGGTCCTGCGAAGATTGCGCCGGTCGTCCTTCCAGCTCCTGCAGGCGGCGTGGTCGTCGTTGGTGTATGGTCTTCTATATACGGTGCGGTGGCGTTCGGTGGGCCCTGCGGACTAGGGTCCTGCATGCACAGCGGTAGCCGGGGCGCTTGACGGCCCCGGCCCCCCTGGTCGGAGTGCGGGCGTGCACACTAGGAGGTCAGGGGGACACGTGGAGGTCCCGGACTCCCTGAGGAGGGAGGTCTGGGGCCCCGTCCGTGTGCGCTGAGCGCCCCTCTCTGAAGGACACGTGACGTCTCCGGACCCCCTTCCCCAGCGGGAGGCGGGTCCGGTTGGTCGGTGTAGGCAGAACAGCAAACGGGAGCAGTGCAGAGCCTGTCTTGTCTCGCGTCGCAGGTCCAACAGTGCTGCTACAACATCCAGGATGGCGGAGCGGTGACCGGAGTCAGCGGATGGGACCCCGGTCACATCCACTGTGGGAATGGCGGCCTAACGCCGCCTGTCCTGGGTGCCGTGGTGGAGTGGCTGGCCTTCAATGCCTTCGTACGGGGAGTGGTTGAGCGGCGGGGCCGTTTGTCCCTTACGCCGAGGGGTAACCTCGAGCGAGGCGGAGGTGGTTTGCCCGCTCAAGGGTAGGTGACCCACCCTCGAGCGAATCGGAGATGCGGGGCGCAGTCGAGGGGTCTCAACGGGGACCCTCGAGCGAGGCAGAGATCGTCCCGCGGGTTCGAGAGGGATGCGAATGGGCCACACGCTGGGCTTCTTTGAGTCCTTTCCTTTCTTCCGGATGGGAAGCAGGTCGTGGGCCTTTGTGGGCTCAGTCGCTTAACATGTGTTTTCGTTTCAAGGCGATCTTAGTACCCCGATTAGGGTGTCCCTAATCGTGGTACCCGACAACTACCTAAGAGAGAGTGTGCCAAGTGCCATGACATGATATTACCCTCCATGTTGGGGATAAGCTGGGCTTCTACGGCGATTCCCCTTATGGAACATGGAATGATCATGGAGGGTGATTCAATCCAAACCACTTCGAAAAAGTCTATTATTCTATTTGATTGTTCGTCCCTGATGTCTTCTTTGAGAAGTGCGTCATTGAGAGGATCGGGAGGAGAAGCAATGTTTGGAGAGATCAATGGTGACACAAGCAATATCTCTTCGAATAGGTTGTGATCGTCATGATGCTCCGTGTTGACGTTCACTAACGCCCCCGATTTGTATACCGCAAGCGCACGGTTCGTGGTAGCTTTTCCCTTAGAGTATTCCCCCAAGGTTTATCAATCCGTGGATCGACAATGAACTTACTAGGGTTTTCCATCTAATCTAACGGATCTATCCTAACATGAAGCATTAATTGCATATAAAAGGTGAACCTTTGATAAATATGAGTGATGTACGAAGGTTGATCTCATCCATGAACATCGGTAAGGATAAAGCATGACCGAAGGCATGACTAAACCTATCACACGCATTCTAGTTGTAGTTCTAGCTAAACAAGTAAGATCAACATGCATCTCATCCAAAGCCTCTTTAAATCAAAACCTCCAATCCGATCCCTCGATACCCAACCTACTTAGTGGCAACGGCCTGTCACGACGCCACCCCTTTCAACGGGATACCCTGAAGCAAGTCGAACCCCCTTTGGGTAGATCCGGTATGAACTCCTAGCCACCATAGCTACAAGAACACCCCATGCAATCTATCTCGAGAATAGATCTAGGAATAAGCACACCCAAAGCAAGAACGAAATCGAAAGAGGAGAGACATGATCGCTAAATAGATCGGATGACATGAAGACATTACTCACATAATAGATTCGTTTGGATCGCCACCACCGCGTATACACCATTGACGACTCCAACTAGCTCATGAACTCCACCATGACACAACCACGCAGGGAGGCCATGGCGGCTAGGGATGGCCTAAGCCATCTCCTAGACAACTTCGAAGACTTGCGGCGGCCGTCGTCTCCCTCCAGTCTTGGCCCTAGGTTTTCGTCGAGTTCTGGTTGGATGGATGCCTTGAGTTGAATAAGGTGCGAGTTATTTATAAGCCGAGGAAGCCACCGGTCGAAGGGGAAGGCAAACCGCCTCAGAAAAGGGCTGGGCCGGCCGGCCCCATGGGCCTAGGCGGGCCAGCCTACCCCTTTTCGGGCTCGCCTCGGTCTCATCTTTGGCGTGTAGACTCCTCGCATCTTCTAGAGTTTCTGTCCTTCACGATTGCACCCCTTTGGATGTTGTTATCTTGGAGATATCTTCGAGGAAAGGATAGGATAGGGAATCCTTCCTTAAATCTTCATTTGCTTTGCTTAATCCCAAAGTATCTTGCTCGGTCCTTTGGGCTCTCTTGGAGGATGGATGTGCATGAATGTGCTTCGAATCAACATGGGCTTTGGTCCTTCCTTTGGGCTTTGGCCTTCGTCTTTCTCCGTGTTAGCGCTCGATCACGGGCCTCGTCATTTCATGCTTCAAAATAGGCCAAAAACCTGCAAAAACGAAGTTCCTCCAAAATATATGTGCAAGCGTGAAAATGACCAATAATTAGGCCGGGGTTAGGACGGTTAGTGATTTTGATATTGAATTCATGCCATTATCAAGGATAAACAAGGGATAAAACGGGTACTTAAGGAGCGCCAACATTCCCCCCATGCTTAAACCTTGCTCGTCCTCGAGTAAGTCCAGGAGCTTTGCTTATAAAGAAATCAGTGTTGCCCCTCAATGTCCTCTCTGCACTTAGTCATACATAACAAGACATATTGCTCTCTCAAGTATTTAGCATTTAAGTTCATGTTGTGACCGGCTACTTCTTCATTATGGAAGATAGACTAGCAATTAAAGAACAAGCCACAATAATAAATAAATGCAATGCTCTCAAACTTAAGCGAACTTCAAACATTTACATTGTTTCATCGTGAAGAGTTTTCAAAAGAATGCATATCAAACATAAGTGAGGTTCTCTTGCAAAAGTTCATGGAAATACTCATCTCATCAAGTCGCTCAAGCCTACATTAGATTGTTTTCAACCTATTCTACTCATATATAAAAGTGGAAGGCTTATGTGGAGCTTGGTAGGTAAAAACAATCCTAGCAAAACATTATACTTGAAATATTATCAAACTAAGAGAGAGATCTAATGGAATTACCGAGACTAGTCAAAAAGGCCATTGGAAAATAATGTTGGAGAGGGGGAAAGATGAAACACACATTTAGATAGGTGGACATGTGCAAGTGGCAAATGGATGATCCCGAGACACAAATGAAGTTCTCGTTATCGGATTGCACATGGTTGGAAGATTTGAGTATGGAATAATTCTTCAAAGTAACTTGGAAAATTAATGAAACCAAAAAGAACTAAGGAGCATTTTATTCTTCTATTTTTTTCTTTTCTCCCCTTTTTTTCATTTTTCTTTTTTTTTCTTTCTTTCTTTTTGCTCCTTAGAACTTTTGATAACATAGAATACTTACCCAGCCATCCACACATGCTTGAACGAATGCTCGTCCTCGAGTATGAATAGTGGGAGAACCAACTAGCTAGGGTAAGTATCTCAAATTCACCTTCTTCGTAAAACCGCTTGAAGGTGTGTTCCAGGATCAAAACCTTTCCCTCCCGCATACTGTCACTACACGAGGATAATCGGTAATGAACAACAAGAACACGATAGTTGATGTACTCTAGGTAAACCATGCAAGAGCAAAGCAAACCCAAAGCCAAGTCGCGATTCTATTAGGCATCAAAGTATCTCCGGGGAGCCTTGTCTCCCAAAACTTTTCTTTATATGGTGCCCTTGATTCTTTTGATTCCGTCGAAATGATAATCCATACTCAAATTGGGTTGTGGTCAAGGAGGTAATCACAAAAAGATATTTTTGGTTTAGGGTGGATATCCAGCGAGGTTTGCAAAATTCCCGAAGTGGAAACTCACAATGCATGGATAGATAGGCTAGCAGAAAGAAGGTTACACAAAAAAAAAGGAATGACCAGCTTCTTAGTTTCATACCAAAGAAATCAATCTTAATCCAACTCATCAAAATATAAGTTTGCAATCTAAAGGTTTCATCATGAAAGAATATGCTTCTATAGGCTTTGGTAGGTAGAACTTTGCAAGAGATTCATAAATGTAGATAGTATAGGAATTAAGTTTTCAAATTAAACAACACAAGGTGTAAGGTCATCGGTAGACTTAAATCAAAGAGCAACATATAATATGTGGGTTTAGAATTTAGTCATTTAACCTCCACAAATAAAAGAGCCGGTATTTAATCATTTTAATTCCATTTAATTGAGAGCAAATGGTCAAGTCATATACAACATAGCGTAGGTAAAACAAAGCAGCAACTTTCATCATTTTTCCATAAGCATAAGGCATTGCCAAAATGTATCATTGCGGTAAGCTCAAAGTGATGGCGATCCTACACTTATTGAAAACAAAAACGAAACTAGGTTGTCCTCCTTGAAGCCATGTGATAGGTTGAGAGATATATACAAAGGTTGCATCTATGGTTGAAGGCATATATGTACAAGCATTTAGAAAAAGAGAGAGTTGAGGAAGAATTACCGTCCTTCTCGATGCTCGTAATGAAGTGTAGCGCGGCCTCCCCCATACTTAAGCATTGTGCTAAGCATGGAAGAAGAATCATGAGCATCTTGTGGCAACCGTGATTATCTTACTTCATGAGATCTTTCTTCCTTGTCCACGAAATCCTCCTCCATGCTTAGCATGATGCTAGGCGTAGTAGGAGAAGATGGACCATCTTGAAATTCTTGAAGTCCTTCCCTCATGTGTATGAATATCATCTTCAATGTGTCTTCACCTTTGTTGCCTCAATTTCCTTCAACTTCTTCTTGTACTAAGTCATGGTCCCAATCATTGCTTCACGTCGTCGTCGCCACCTTCAATTCCTTGTTGTCTCATTGCTGCAGCATCTTCACGAATTTTTCTTTCAATTTCCAAAACAGAACCTGTACTAAAACATTGCTCCATTGCGAAGTGCACGAATTTTTCTTTCCAACGAGTCCTTATTCGCCCAAAATTGATTCCGAACAAGAGAGTTATGTTCATTTTATCCAAGCGCTGCAATCTGTCCCGACGAATTTCAGAACGCGCAACGTCCAATGTTCTTGCTACATCTCCTTGTACGGGTCTTCAAATTCATTGATCTTGAATGCGTTGGAATGGAAATTTGTTGGAGCTTCTGAATATCAACTTTTTGCTTCTTGTACAGCTCTGAACATGTTCTCAAATTGATGAAAACAGTTGCGTCCTTCTCGGGTTTCGACGATGTTGATGATCTTGATTGAAATTCTTTTGGTCTTGAACTCATGGGAGCGCTTCTTCATACCTGCAAAACATTTTAAACACACACTACCCCCGGGGTGACAGTCGGGAGTAGAAACAAATGCCAACAAACCTACCATTCCTAAAATCTCAATTTGTGGCAAAGTTAGCTTAGTGAAACTAGTGAGTGTACGTGTGTGCTAGTGTAAATGCAAATGAGAGGAAGGTATATAAACAAAGACAATGTTTACACCTAGTTCTAAACACCATGTTTACAACTAGATTGCCGAACTTCTCCATAGCCACAAAGAATTATTTAACCAAGGTCAAAACACCATGTCTATCCCAAGATCAGAAGGCCTTCATAGCACAAGAAAAAATAAAGTGCATTGCAAAGCTTATAAACCAACCAAATGCAACCTCATAGCTTGGTAACTAAATGATGATGGTTTTCAATCATGTCTAAACACCATGTTTACACAAGATTGCAAAAAGGAAAATGCTCACGTGAAGCATTACACATGGATATGAAAGCTTTCATCAATAAAGTTGAGACCAAGCTAGCAAAATGAGTGCATGAACAATGGAATGGACGCAAAGTGCAAATGCAATGTTAGCAAAAACAAGTGTTAGCAAGGTTGAAGGGACCTTTCGATGTTGTTCCGCAACTAGCTTATTCAAAAACAATTGCTAAGAATGACAAAAAAAACCTTCGCGGCACTTCATAAGAAGTGAGGCTTTTGTCAATGAAAAGGTTATTTATCGAAAAAGGATCAAGCAACCGAGCTAACAAGGTTTTAGAAGTAGGTTTATGGGTTTCCTATATTTTTGGCTTAAAACAAAAATTTTGAAGAGAGAGAGTGTTGGGTATAGAAATTCTATCTAAGGTGGTTTCAAAAAAACTAGAGAGAAACAAGAGTTAGATTTTTTTTAAATGAAAAACATACCCTATGGTTTTGGGATTGCTCTATGAGTGGTTTTCCTAAGGGTTTTAGGATCTCAAAAGTGAGGCTAGTCAATGTTTTTAGAAAAGGTTTTTTTTAATGCAACATGCAATGCAATGCAAGGGTGAAACGAACAACATGGTATGCAATGCAACACGTGGTGGGTGAATAAAATGATATGACATGATGAAGTGGTCTAAAACAAAACAAAAAGTTAGCCTAAGTTAATTAGCCACAAGTTTAGAATCAAAGGGTGGTGCAATGCTTCATAAATCTCTCTAAAAAGACACAAATAAAAAGACTCTAAACACTAATAGGCACACAAAAAGGTCTACAAGTTTCCCAAAATCAAATAACAAAGTGCTCCCTCAATAACATTTAGAAAGAACAGCATGAAGTTGTGGTTCTTATTAGAGCAATGGTACAATGTTACTTGATATTCCGATTAAAGAGTGCAATGTAGACGGTCATATTAATATATAAAATAAAAGATCGGGTTGCCTCCCGCAAAGCGCTTCATTTAAAGTCATAGAGCTCGACTTTCTTACATACCTGCTCATTGATGCGAAGCCATGGTCCTTCATGCAAGAGGTGAAGGTGTTCCATGCAGCTCTTATTCCACTTCCCATGTTGGACATGATCAATCACGCTTAATGGAAAACTTGCCCAATCGTCTCTCACATCAGGCAACGGCCTGTCACGACGCCACCCCTTTCAACGGGATACCCTGAAGCAAGTCGAACCCCTTTGGGTAGATCCGGTATGAACTCCTAGCCACCATAGCTACAAGAACACCCCATGCAATCTATCTCGAGAATAGATCTAGGAATAAGCGCACCCAAAGCAAGAACGAAATCGAAAAAGGAGAGACATGATCGCTAAATAGATCGGATGACATGAAGACATTACTCACATAATAGATTCGTTTGGATCGCCACCACCGCGTATACACCATTGACGACTCCAACTAGCTCATGAACTCCACCATGACACAACCACGCAGGGAGGCCATGGCGGCTGGGGATGGCCTAAGCCATCTCCTAGACAACTTCGAAGACTTGCGGCGGCCGTCGTCTCCCTCCGGTCTTGGCCCTAGGTTTTCGTCGAGTTCTGGTTGGATGGATGCCTCGAGTTGAATAAGGTGCGAGCTATTTATAAGCCGAGGAAGCCACCGGTCGAAGGGGAAGGCAAACCGCCTCATAAAAGGGCTGGGCCGGCCGGCCCCATGGGCCTAGGCCGGCCGGCCTACCCCTTTTCGGGCTCGCCTCGGTCTCATCTTTGGCGTGTAGACTCCTCGCATCTTCTAGAGTTTCTGTCCTTCACGATTGCACCCCTTTGGACGTTGTTATCTTGGAGATATCTTCAAGTAAAGGATAGGATAGGGAATCCTTCCTTAAATCTTCATTTGCTTTGCTTCATCCCGAAGTATCTTGCTCGGTCCTTTGGGCTCTCTTGGAGGATGGATGTGCATGAATGTGCTTCGAATCAACATGGGCTTTGGTCCTTCCTTTGGGCTTTGGCCTTCGTCTTTCTCCGTGTTAGCGCTCGATCACGGGCCTCGTCATTTCATGCTTCAAAATAGGCCAAAAACCTGTAAAAACGAAGTTCCTCCAAAATATATGTGCAAGTGTGAAAATGACCAATAATTAGGCCGGGGTTAGGACGGTTAGTGATTTTGATATTGAATTCATGCCATTATCAAGGATAAACAAGGGATAAAACGGGTACTTAAGGAGCGCCAACACTCCGCCATTGGATTCTTCGGGTAAGAGATAGGAGAAGTTTCCCCGGATTCATAACTAAGGCTCCCTTGTGATGATTTTTCTTGGAGAAGGTTTTCTAAAGGGGGGCCTATAAGAAGATCAAAATCGATGATCGGGCAGACATGGAAGTCAAAGCGAACCTCGATTTTGTCTATCTTGACCGGCACTGCTCGTGCGATCCCTCGACATTCAAAGAATAGTCCTGAAGGACTTTGAAAGAGTCTATCGGTCGGGTCTAAAGGCATAATTCCTACGAACGTTTCTGCGAGAAATTCGGACATGATGCAGGCCTCGGCAGTGGGGTCATGAAGGGCTTCTACGACAGTTCCTCTTATTGAACAAGAAATGGTTGTGGAGGGTGAGCTAATTCGAAATGCTTCAGAAGAGCGTTTCATTCCCTCCAACCATTCCTCGTCCATGGATTTTCTAGGAGAAGAAAGGGATGCCGTAGGTCTTCTATCACAAAGGTAATTCGAGGTGTTTGTAAGCATTTCATAAAGATAATCCTCGAATTTGGAAGAGAACTTCGAAGGGTGAATTTCTTCTTCCTTTGATGTTCGTGGTTCGGGAGAGGACTCAACAGACGAATCTAGGGATGTGGGAGGTGAATGGATGGATTCGGCTGATGATGGGCTCTCATGGTGCAACTGGAACTCGTGCTGGGGCTCGCAAGGGTAGGAAGGAAGAGAAGATTTTCTTAAGATGCGATCTAGGATTTCCCTTCCTTCTATTGGAGATCGATGTGCAAACGAACCTCCAGCGGCTATATCGAGATCGTCGGCTGAGTCCATGTCTAAACCCGAGTAAAAGATGTGCAAGGATACATCGTCGGGTATAGACCAGTCTGGGCATGAAGCTAAAAGATGTGAGAATCTTGCCCATGCTGCACCTAAAGACTCCTTCTCTAATTGTTCAAATGCAAGGATTTCACTTCGAAGAGAGGCTGTATGGGATAAAGAAGAGAATGAGAGACAAAAGTCATCTCGGAGCTCTTCCCAATCATGGATCGTACGCCTCACTTTGTGAGTGTACCATTGTTCCGCCTTCCCCACGAGAGAGTAAGAGAACAATTTCCACCTCAAGGTTTCCTGCGATATGCCTGGTATTACCAAGCACGAACACAGTTCCTCGAACACTTGCAAATGAAGGTCGGGATCTTCGCTTTCTAAACCAGAGAAGGTTTGTGCTCGAACCATGGCAATGATGCGAGGGTGGAGTTCATAGCCAGAGGCCGCGAAAGGCCTTGAACAGGTTGATGGCTCTGAGAACTCATTCTCGGAGGTAGAGAGTTGATGGGTAGAAGGGTGTGACATGGTATAAGGATAAATTGATGAGTAGAAGGGTGTGACATGGTATAAGGATAAAAGAAAAGAAAGGATAAAAGAAAAGAAAAGGTAAAAGAAAAGACACACGAGTAAACTAGGTTCGAAGATAACTACAGCAACCGTTCCCCGGCAACGGCGCCAGAAATGCTTGTTGGTATTTCTTAACTCTCACAGAGGAATCCGCAAGCGCATGGAAATATCGTTGTAGCACTTCACCCAGAAGTATTCAGGGTATCGTATTTTCCACGAGGAACGGGTGTGTAACTGTCCTCTAACTAGATTACCCCGAAGAAGATAAGAGATAGAGAGACCTTAGGGTAGTGTGGTTCTGATCTAAGGATAGGTTCAAGCGAAGATACACTAATATTTCCACTCGCTCACTTCAGCCACCGGTTTGACCCTGGTCTGCCAAGGAATATCCGGTATCGTTCTATGTCGTACCCAGGCGGGTGGGAGCACTAACCACGCAGACGGTCTCCGTAGCGGACGGACAGGGCTGTCACCACCTACCGTCTACCCCACAATACCAGCTGAGCATGAGACAAACAAAGGTAATCTAAGGCCCAGACACCACGCCTATGCCTTCGACTACTACTCTAGAGTTGCGCAGGGTTATCCCGTCTTTATCAGAGGCCCTCTTCTAGAGTATCCGCTACGAGAACGGACAATGAACCCGTGAACAAATAAGAACAAAAGAATAACTTTACTAGAACTCGCCAAATAGAAGAACCCAGATATGTACTCCAACCGTACCGTATCCGTAGAGGTACTAAGCCGAAGAGATGCCGACAAGTCCGGCTCTTCTCCGCACTCCTTCCTCACACACTCCCTAGGCTAATGATACAAAGAGGTGGAGCCTCTCTACTCTTCTCCTTCACATATGAAATAGTGTGTGTGTTGAGAGGGGTCTCTCCTCCTCCTTATGTAGCCTCTCCATGGATGGATCAGTGGTTAGACTCGCGAGGTGGTACTATGTACGTCTGGAGTAGACATAGGGGAGCTGTGGGAGGCTGCAAGAGAAAGCTGGGCCCCATTTAGGCCCAATAGGGGGTCGGGATCGGTCGAGCCCAAACGGGTGCCCTCAGTCCTGTCTTATTCTGGATAACTGGTAGGTGGGCCCTGGTGTTGATCCTTGGGTGCATCTTGCTTGCCGTACCCGTTTCGTCTGATTTGTGGGCCATCCTTGTAAGTGGCATTTCTAGGTAGTAGTATTCTGTGCATTTCATCGTGTGTTTTCCTGTGTTTTCAGATGTGGGTGCCTGCATATGACAATTCACTAAAACTGGTGGAATTGATTAGTTACGAGTCCTATATTTAAATTTAGTAATTCAAATCTTAAAAAACTGCAGGAGGAGTTGACTGTTAATTTTAGCACTTAACAACCGTCTACAACGACCTCCTCTCCCCGCGCTCGTCCCCTCCCCGCCTCCGCCCTCAAGGCTCTATCTCCAGATCTGGCGCGTCCGTCGGCGCAGATGGGTACGGGCGGGCAGGCAGGGTCGGCGATGGCCTCGCGCAAGCCCAGGTACCCCGAACACCGTCTCCGAGTCCGACGGCGCGGCCTCCGACGCCAACCCCGTCGGCGGCGACGGCGCCGGCTCCACCGCCGGCGGCAATGCCTTGCAGCTCCCACCCCCACGCCATTCCCGCGGGGAGGCCGCCGCCATCAAGCCCCTCAGCTCGCGCTCCCATGGACCCACCATGCTGCTCCATGGTCCCCTCCTTCACAGAGCCGCGCCCCAAGCACCCCTGCAGCGCTGCCGCCCCGTCCTCCGTGGAGCAAGCTCAAGAGGCCGTCGCAGCCCTGGAACCTCGTCGATTCAGTGACCACGCAGGTCAGTGACCTCTCAAGTAGAAGCACAACCTACTTGCATGTTGCATCTTGTGAAGAATGGGCGTAGTGTCTATGAGCTTGGCAACATCTCGAATAGTTATCAATTATATTCTGATGACAGACAATTGTTATGCAATTATTAAGATTGTATAAGTCATTTAGCATACTGCACAGCTAAAATTTATGATCGACTTACTTTTCCTATACTAGTTGCTATTTCTTACATTTAGCATCTTCTTGTATCTAATAATGTTGCCGCACTTTTTTTATGTACTGGCTAGTGTCTTTCTATGTTGTCGAAACATGAACGCCATCATATTTTGGACAACCTTATCATTATGAAAGTTACAATTTTATGTTTTCTTTGCTTCTGAATCAAACAATTTTAAGATTTTCACTGTATTGGAAAATGTGTATCAGTTCCAGACTTCCAGTTTGATTTCATTCCATGCACAGAATCTGTGCATTTTATATTTGGATATTCAACTTTTTTTTTATTGTGAACAAGAACAAGTGCATGACTCTAAATTGATTCAAGTACACAAAAATATGTGCATCTGTACATTTATATTTCTGAGTTTTTTTGTGCATCTGTACATCCCTCCAAACAGAGAACTCCGTTTGCTTCTACCGGCAGCCATGGAGATGGATTGGATTACGTATGAGGACTCCCCCATTGGTCTAGCACGAATCGATGAGGGTCTTTTGGGAGATCGACGATGCGCCCATGGGAGCTGGTGCCCATGCTGCGAGATCGGCAGCTGACTTCCATGGATCCTCCATGATTTTGCAAATGAACTGGTATGACAAGATCCCCTTTTTATGGTTAGTTCGTCACACAGTTCATTTCTTTTGGGTGACCACTGTATTTGTGATTAGGGGAGCGTGCATTATTGATCTGGACATCGATTGGAACAAGGAGCCTTCAATCGATCTGAACGACAATGCGGCCAAGAGATGCACTTTGTTTTTATCTTCGCGAGAAACATCTGGTAGGTGCTGGTTTTGTGAACCTCATTTATGATTCTTGTGTGTTCTTTTGTTGCAATGAATAAAGATCTTGCGTCATAATGTATCGAATAGGCAGATTGATTCTTGTGCGAGAGATAGATGCATCGTATTGGGATGAACAAATTTCTTGATGTTATATTTGCACAAAATATGTGCAGCCTTTTATTTGACTTCTAGTTAATTTCTTTTGTGGTTTGAAGAGAATGTGCATATGAAGATATCAGGAAATAGTCTATTTGCACAAAATACATGCAGCCTTTGTACGTATGGTTAATTTATATTTGTGGTTTCTGAAGAATAAGCATCAACAAACTTTTTTTGGTGATTTACCCGTGTACAAAAAGTACATGTAATCTAGACTCTATGGTTTAACTAGTATATACTATTTTTGGGTGCACACAAATCTGTGCATCTCACGTGGCCAATAATTTTGATATTTTTTAATCTGCGCCAAAATTTGGGCATATTAAGTTTCAACCATTTTAGTTTATCTTTTGTGATATACAAAATAATAAGTGCATGCTCATGTTTACTATTTACAGTTGCATAGTCAGGTGTACAAGAAAGTAGTATACCTTTTGTCTAGTGCAATCTGGAGTCTGCCCATGGCACAAAGTGGAGAGCACGTTGTGGCAAAAACAAAAATATTTTTACTGTGCAAAACGGGAGCTGTGTGAACTTGCCACGGAGGGGATTTGCACCTCTTTCTCTTATTCTGTTTGTGTGTGTTTCCTATAATATTTGTGTTTGTAGATTTGTGATCCTGCACAAATTTGTGAGTAACCTGTTGCTCATAGGCAATATTTTTTAATTTATGCAGTGTTCATATTGAGTTGGTGATGATGAAAATTTATCTTAAATCTAGTGATGTAGGAAGACTAGACCTTCATGCCCACGGGCAAAGACTAGTGTGCATTTCTGGTTCAAAAAAATAATTAAGCACAAAAATGTGTGTATCATACGTGTTCAATATGCACAGAAACGGTACTTAGTCCAGATGAGCCTCTAGTTAAAAAAAATATCTGCTCCTGTTCAAGATTACTTTATCTGGAACCATCGTCCTTATGTTTCTGGCAGAAGACGTCACGCGAAGCCCCTCCTGTCCTCGAGTACTACTTTATTTAATACGGGCTGAACTGTACCGCTATACTCCCTCCGTCCAAGTTTGATCTACACTCAAGGGTCTGGCACAGAGACCAAGGAACACATAAACTCCTTCATCAGCACCGCAAAAGCACTAGGAGTATCGCTTCGTTTTTCGGCCATGGCGCTTCGTTTTCCGGCTCAAAACAAATAGATGCAGTGGGCATTGGGTGGTGGATGTGGGAAACGAGTGAAGAGTAATGCCTGCACGCGCTACGAGGGAAGGGTTGCAGTATGAAGCGACCGTGCCTCACCTCACAGGCTTAGGCACGGCTCAATTTTAGATTTTTATTTTTTTCTTTAGGTGCACATCAAACCTGGACGGAGGGAGTACCATTCAAATACATTATCGGGTCCCACGAACCACCAATCTTAGCACTATCCTCGCCGTACAGATTTCCGGCGTACCCGTACGGTCGTACCCGGGGGCTAAAAATCCGTTCCTGCTAAGGGACGCGGGGCTTCCGTCCGCCTCGTATACCGCCAACCCAACCAGGAGGTGCTCCCCTTCACCCGCACCATCACCGCCGCCTAAGTTTTTTGATTTAATATTATGTTGCTTCAAGTTCTATGTCCTTTGACACAACATTTTTTCATCCCCCCCCCCCCCCACACACACACCCACCCACCCACCCACCCCCTGCCAAAAAAAAGTGGCGACTGTTTTAAACCTTGTCAAACCATCAGTCTGCTTTCACTTGCTAAACCTTTTAAACTGTGGATGGACAGGCCTACCAGCACCAACAGGATGTCAAGCTAAGCAGTGGCATGAGGAACCTGGAGATCGGGTACCACCAGGTCTAGCATGACAGGGATTTCACTTCCCAGATGCCATTCACCTTCCGGGTGCAACCCAGCCACCCCAACCTGCAGGAAGACGAGTAGCTTGGCTACTAAATCCTGCTATGCCACTCTGCACCGAAGGTCCTCACCTGCATCTTCAAGCTTGCATTTTGTAGTTCAGTCTTGGACTAAAGATAGAATTATGTTAAGACTGTAACACTGTTTAGTATTATTTCTGAAGGGATTTTGGATTACCTTTTGTTGATGGTTTTTTATGGTGTACGACAGACACCCGACTGAGATCAATGATGGTAAGTTCAGGATTTTTTTTCCCGTGGACTGAAATAACATTGGCATGGTAGTCACGTGTATGCTTTGTTAACATAGCCAGCAATAAATTACCGTTCTGCTGTGTTCATATTTGTTGAGAAGGAATGCTTTTGACAGTTATTACATTATAAACTTCCAATAGTGAATGTAAATCTTGTGTCCAAACAGAGTCACAGGATAGCTTTCTTTTCCAGCCAAGCGAGTACAAGACTGGGATTGTGCAAGACGTCCACAAGTGTTGTTCCCAACTCGGCAATTCTCGCGAAAAAAAACTCGGTAACTTTCGAACACACGGTTTATTCTAACTTTGAACTGAATCTAGGACAACGGTACTCATGGATTTCTAAATTTCCAGTGTTGTCATGTTGCCAAAAAAAATGCATTTAGAAGTGAAAATAGAAAAAAAAGTATGGATACAACTTTTATGCACATTGCATATCATTATAATTATAATGAAGAGTTCGTCTCTCTATTACTTCTGTTTGCCGGGTTCGCTAATTTGGATCCTTTCCTGTCCTGGTCCTGGTCCTGGCTGCTGCTACGACTACGAGGGACGGAGGGAGAGAGGAAAAGACGTTGGACGGCGCCGCGCCTTGCACTAGACGCCGCAAGGAGAGGAGTATCGCAGATACCAAGGCTGGCACCAGCCACGATGCGCATGTACACCCATACATGCATGCAACGCTTCGGAATTCCTGCTGAAAGCCAACGGCAAGGTGCTATTGGATGCATGTGTGTGAAAAGAGGTTTGGAATTTGGAGCGCATTAGTAATCCACCGTGTACTGCCTCCATACGCCTAACATAATTAATATCAAGTTTGAAAAATGGTTGTGCGCCTAACAAATCATGATGGAGGGAGTATGTAGCTAGCACCATTACGGATGCCCTAAGCGTGCGGGAATACTAGTAGTGCTGTATGCCCCCCCATTGTTTTTGGAATCTACGGTGTCTACTATGAGAATAACATATGTTTAGGTAAAAGTTAATTAATTACACTTAACCGATCGAAATGAAATCCGATCCGGCGATCCCACATGATTTTGTATCCCTATTATTGTCTCAACTGTTTTTAAAAAATAGGAAACCTTCTGCGTAGATTATATATTATGCCCCAATCAAATAATGATAAGGTGTATTTTTTTTCGAAACAGAAGTGTAAATATTGATGACAAAACGTGCGACTAGCTACTCACGATCTGACGCATTAGATCATCATTAGATGCGTATAGAGGCACGTCCCAATTCCAAATAAACAAGAATAAGTAATGAACGATCCATACTACTGCATTCCTGCTTAATTCGATTTTGAAAAGTTCAACAGATACAGCATGATGGTGAATATAGCAAGTGCTGACAGTACATACGCAAATTAAACTCCCTAACTTGTTCGTTTCATCCCCAAACCATAGGGGTAGAGAGAGATTACGAATGATATGACTCGTAGAGAATTTAATCCCCTCGATCCCTTCCAACCCCATGCAAATGGTTTTAAGAGAAAACGAGTACGTCTATCACTCACCGTCACCGAGCCATCCGCCGCCAACCTGGACCGGGAAGAACTCAATCTCATCTCCATCATCCAGATCGAGCTCCGCCGGCGTGTTGCAGCCCCGCAGCCGGACGGAGCCATCGAACATGAAGGTCCCGGTGCCGTAGGTCACGTCGCCGGCCGCCTTCTTGTAATAGGCATTCATGACGCCCTGCACTTTGTCGCTCATCCTCATGGTGTGGAAGGCCCTGCGACCTTCCTGGTCAAGCACCTTGAGCGTCATCAAGGGATCGTCCTCCGGCTCCGTCTTGACGCTCCCCTGCCTCCTGCCCTCCTCTCCCGGCGGCGACATACTCCGGTGCCTACTGCCTAGTGCCTTGTATCTGTGAGTGGCTAGTGTACGGCGGCCTTGGTAGCTACTCTCTGTCGCAGTGCTACTGACTTTCAACCAGCAACCCTCGTGCTTTTATAGCTTCTCACGCATGCAGATCAGTCAGTTCAATAATAAATGGACATTGCTCGATCTCCTCAAAACGACGGAGAGCGTCATTGGAATTTGTTTAGCAAGGTTCGGCAATTATTGTAGGCGCAGACTACCACAAGTCCAGTTGGCTACAGCCCTCGAAAAGAGATATACTCCCTCCTTCCCCGTTTATAAGGCATGGTGGAACATGACACGGTCTTCTAAACAACACTTTGACCATTTATTTATCATATATTATATCACTTTTGATTATAAACTTATAATCATTGTAAAATATATTTGATTATGAATCCAATCATATGAAATTTGCATTATAAAAATAAAAATTTAATAGTCAAATTATTGGTCAAAGATGACAAGGTTTGAATCTTGATATACGTGTATGCCTTATAAACAGGGAAGGAGGGAGTACTATTTAGCAGGCTACACCAGTAAGCCCATGTTTAGTTCTTTACATGTAAACGCAAAAAAGCCGTAAACACATTAAAGTGAAAAGGAATCTTATTAATTTGAAGTACTAAATGAAGTCTATTTATAAAACTTTTTGTATGGATGGGCTGTAAATCGCGAGACGATTCTAATGAGTCTACTTAATCTATGATTTGCAACAGTGATGCTACAGCACCATCCGCTAATTATTAATTAATCATGGATTAATTAGCATCATTAGATTCGTCTCGCGATTTACAACCCATCTATGCAAAAAGTTTTGCAAATAGACTTCATTTAGTACTTCAAATATCCTGTTTACATCTTTACAACTTTTTGCAAAATAAACTAAACACACCCTAAATATTCATGAAAGGAAAGAGAAAAATAAGAAGCTGACATGCAAGAGAGAGATATTCATATAGGTAAAAAAATATACTCATTTCGTGAGCGTCCTTGGAGTGGAGTAGTTCAATTAGATATGAAAGGAAACTAATCATTTGGAAAAGTTCAAATACAGTACTAGTTTGGAGCTGAATGAAGCACACGAGCGCTAAATATAGAATGAAGGACCATGCAAGCACGTTCGTGATGATTGAATACGGTTCGGTGATGCAATTCCTGTGCGCGAGGCAAACCCACGAATGCCTCCCTGTAACGAACATGGCACCATTGATGCCATTTCGAGTGATTTTGGTGATCGAATGACAACACAACACTTGGACTAATATGATTGTTAAGATGATCATTCTCAGGCTTTTAGGTTCAAGTGATGACAAAGAGAAAGAGAAGATAGGCGTAGCAAGGCCCGATGAACTGCCCCTACGGGGGTTCCGCTACCCGGTTAGCGGACGGGGGTCGAGGGGGAGCCGCCCCTCGCGGGTCTCAGGGCAGCGCCCTGAAAGCTCTTCGATTCAGGAGCACCGGAAGAACCGACGCCAGGGCATCGGAGCATCCGATGGTAGTCGGAAGAACCGACGCCTTGATACTTTGGTGCAGAAGGGAATTGAAGCCAAGTCAGCCTATAGGCACCGGTTGAACCGACGGTCCAAAATAGGGCATCGGTGCATTGGCCGTCCTTTGTACTAGAGACGATGTCAGGTGCCCAGGAGAAGTGTCTTCAGCACCGGTTCAACCGATGGGGCATCGGTGCATACCACCGGTGTAATGACGTCAGCGTCCAGGAGAAGATTCCTTCAGCACCGGTTGAACCGGTGAGGCATCGGTGCAAAGCATCGGTTCAACCGGTGGTCTCTGCGTCAGCCATCAGGAGTCCAACGGCTACTTCGTGTTATGAGTGACCGGATGAACCGACGCTACCCTGCCAAGAGGCATCGGTTCTTCCGGTGGTACGCAGATTTTCAGCTAACCGTTGGAGCAACGGCTACAAGACTTGGTGGCCTATATATACGCCTCACCCCGTCCATTTGAAGATTGCTGGAGTTGCTGGACATCCCACACACACCCAAGAACATCTCCAAGCCATACAAAAGCATCAAGATCATATCCTTAGCCCTTAGCACACTTTGAGAGTGTTGTGTAAAGGATTAGCTCTTAGTGAGTGAGTTTGCAAGGCTTAGAGCCTTTGTGCTGTGGTTCATTAGTGAACCAAAACAAGAGCTTGGTGCGCCGGCACCTTGGAGCGTGAAGCTCGCCGGCAACGTCATCGACCCTCCGACTTGGTGTGGAGCGGCGACGACACCTTTGTGCGGGGGACGTGGAGACCCCCATCCTTTGTGGAGAAGCTCCTTAGTGGAACCCGGGGCCAAGGTGACCGTGATTGTGTTCACGGAAGAGACTTGGTGGCCGAGTAGCAATACTCTTAGTGAGTGCTACAACAACGTGGATGTAGGTGTGCCTTTGTGGCTAACCGAACCACGGGATAAACACCCGCGTCAAGAGTTTGCTATCTCCTATCCCGCTCTTTAAGCTTCCGCATTTCTTTCTAGTAATTTGTATGACTTTACTTTCATAGAATAGTTTCTTGGTAGGAAAGGCTATAGGTTGCTAAACTCTTTTGGGATAGGGGTTTTACACTAGAACAACCTAGTTGCACATATTGATAGCATGTTTTAGTTTAAGTTTTGTGCAAACTAGTTGGAGCCATAGGTCTAAGTTTTTATTAGTGCCTAATTCACCCCCTCCCCCTCTTAGGCTAGAGCACCCGATCACTATCACTCCCTCATTTTGCATTGGCTTGTTGGAGTCACGCCATCCATCGCATCCATAAATATACGTGCAATGATCGCTGGAAGAACTATCCGCCAGTCGACATGGCCGTGGCCGATCGCCTTCAAGCTCTTGGTCTCCACCCCAGCGACCACGACCTGATCACGTTCGTCCTCCGCCCCATGGTCGCCCGGCGGCAGCAGGGCTTTGACGCCGGCGGTGGCTTCGTCCACCTGGCCGACGTCTACTCCGTCGCCCCCGAGAGGCTGGCCGAGCGGTACGCGCCGGCGCCGGCAGCAGGACCTGCTGGTACTTCATCTGCCCCGCACGATGCCGCTACAAGGCCGCGGCCGGCGCCCTGGGCGAGGGGCGCTGGAACTCGGAGACCGGCGGCGAGGTCAGCCCCGTCTGGGGCGCGGACGGCCGCCGTGTCGGGCGCTCCCGCACGTTGTCCTACTACTCCTACGGCGGCACCAGGACGACGACGCCGTGGACGACGGTCACCAGTACCAAAAGCTTTTTTTAACAGTATGTACACCAAAAGCTTTGAAAGCTTTGACCCATGTATGGAGTTTAGCATACTCTCCATGTCGAACAGGCCACAAAGGTGTCTGATGAACTGGGAGCTGCATAATCACAGTTCACAATATTTCTTACCTTACTGATTCCAAAACTGCTCGATCTATCATTCATATATTGTCCAATGTTGTACTTCGAGATATTCACACATGATTGAGAATTATTTCAGATACGCTTCGAACTGTAACAGGATATTTTGGTTTCGAACACACAAACATCTCTCTTCGTCACAATAAATAAATAAATAGATAAATAAAACACACACAAACATCTCTGTGCTCTTTGTTGTTTTATTTTATTATAGCAGACTACATGTGGTTCTACATTATATTATAGAGAAGCCAAAAGCCCTATACTACAGCCGAATCAATATTTCTTGATCGGCCAAAATCCTTTTCAGTCTTGTACTCGTTGGATTGATCTCTTTCCTAATAGACCCAACGGACCCTTAATCCGCGCCCTGATCGGGGGCGCCCAACCCTTAATGGTTGGTGGGCCCCCGCTGTACAGCGCCATATAAAGAGGGGTGAGGGGGCCAGGCACACGGCATGAGGTTCGCCGCACCGCCAGCACCCTCACCCACATCCCTAAACCCTAGCCGATCTAGAGGGGGCACTGGAGCAGCGGGAAGACTCACCGCCACCGCCATCGACGCTGATCCATCGGCGTCGCTGCCATCGTCCTCGACTCCGACGCTACGCCCACGATGCCTCTGCACCGCTCGTCGCCGCCCTTGAGCGGATCTCCATCAACGAACCTGAGATGGCCGCCGGATCGAGTTCAAGTGCTGGTATTGAAGGTCCTCTACCTCTCTCTTTCCCTCTCTCCCTCTGCGTACTTTGTCTTCTAGATCTAGGACCCCTTTGTACTGATGAAAAGGAAAGAGAAAGAAAGACCCACTCGATCCGTGCACTAGTTGATCCTAGAAGTATTAACATTGGCATCAGAGCAAGGACTGAGTGTAGATCGAGATGGTAGATGTGGATTCGAACTCGAATCGAAAGAATCAGAGAAAGAACAGAGAGAATCGATGGCAAATCGAACTCAAAAGTGAAACCCTAACCCTAACCCTAGAGATGAAAGGACGTGGGACCTACCTGGTCTGCGCGTCACTGCCGCCGCCGGTGCGCGGGACGCGCTTGCGCCGCCGCTCGCCGGACTTCACGGCACAGAGGAGCCGCCGGCTCGCCACTCCGGGACGCCGGGGTCGCGCGCGCGGGGCTCGAGAGCATGGCTCCGTCCACGGCCGGCTCGACGGCGGCGCGCTCACCCTCTGGCGAGCTTGCGCGCCGGCGAGCAAGCCGCGGTGGCGCCGCCCCGCCTGCTCCGCCCGGCCACCATGGCGCTCGGGTCGCCGCTGCGTCGCGTGGAGAGAGAGAAGGGGGAGGGAGAAATGTCGCTAGGGTTTCGGGGAAGAGCCGGCGTCGCCGGTTTTGATCCCGCGAGGGTTGCGGCCGGCCGTCGGATCAGATCCGGCGGCCGAGAGAGCTCCACGGCGTCCCGGGCCGAATGAGGCCCAGGTGGTAGAGCGCGTTGGGCCGGATTGGTGGCCCGCCCGTTGGCTGTCGGGCCGAAGGCCTGGCGCGGCGCGCCGCGGGCCGAATTCGTGCTTGGGCCACATGAACAATAAAAGATTTAATCATTTTTCTTTTTTCAGAAGCATTTTCGATAGTATTTTTTGAATGAATTTGATTATAGTTTAATCTCTATTCAATTTTGCAACAACGTGTTTATTGTTTAGAGATAAAAAGTTTACAGTTTTGCTTCTGGAAATAGAAATTCCTACGTGTTTCCGCTGCTAAGATTATATAGTTGCTTTTATACTTTAATTCGAACCAACGAGACAATTAAAGTTTAAGAGCATGGTTAAAAGGTTATTTTTGAGGATTATGGTATTGTTAATTTTCTGACCAACGTTGTTAATTACAATACTGTAATTTCATAACTCTTGTGCATTTATTTCTATTTCTGCCCAACGGTGATATAGATTTAATTGCATAAACAGTTGTATGTTTTATTTTTGACCAACATTGGAATTATTACATGCAATTGTTGTTATTATGTTCTCACTATTTTTGAAATTACAGCGGGGATGAACTTGATGGGATTCATCAATCACATCCCAACTCTAAAAGGAGACAACTATGGCGAATGGATCAAGAAGGTTGATCTTGCTTTCGTCTGTGGAGAGGTGGATGAGATGATCACCACTCCAAAGCCCACTGAGCCACCGGCTCCAGTGAGAGGGGAATCTAACACTGATGCTGAGTGGCAGGAAAAGGAAAGGGACTATGCTCCTTTAAAGATGGCTTATGATCTCCAAAAGATAAAATGGAATAATGCCAACAAGAAATGTGTGGCAGTGATAAAGAACACAATTGATCCTAACATTTTGGATTCAATTGGAGAGTGTGATTCAGCTGCAGAGTACCTTGAAAAGATAAAGAACCAGTTTACTGGTTCTTCAAAGACATATGCCACACAGATCATAGGACAGTTGGTCACAAAGAGGTACTATGGCAATGCCGGTACTATAAGAGATCATATCATGGGGATGTGCGCCTTGAACTCCAAGCTCAAACCAGTAAACTTGGATCTCAAGGAAGAGTTTATGGTGCACTTGGTTTTTGCCTCTCTGCCAAAAGAGTTTGCAACGTTCATTGCAAACTATAACTCACAGCCAGAGAAGTGGAATATGGAAAAGGCAATTGGCATGTGTGCGCAAGAGGAAGATAGACTCAAGAAACAGAATGGTGGGTCTATCAATTTTGTGCATAATAACAAGAAAAGGCCTTTCCATGCTGCTTCTTCCTCTAAAGCTAAAGACAAAGCCCCTATGCCACAGAAGCATCAACAACAGCGTCCTCCAGCTCAAGATGAGTGCTTCCACTGCTATGACAAAGGGCATCATAAAGCAGATTGTCCCGCTTACTTAAAGATGATAATGGCAAATAATGGTGAGAATATAATTTCATTTGTTAATGAATCCCTGTATTTACAGTTTTCTAAATCTACTTGGTGGATTGATTCTAGTACAACTGTGCATGTTGCAAATTCTTTACAGGGATTCCGTTCGACAAGGACTACGCAAAGAAGCGAAAGACACATTAAAGTTGCGAACGGAGTACAAGCAGATGTGGAAGCTGTTGGCGATGTCTCCCTCGAGCTAGTTAATGGTTTCATGCTTATATTAAAAGATGTTTTATTTGTTCCTTTGCTTCAAAGAAACTTGATAAGTGTATCACGCTTAGACACAGATGGTTTTGGTTGTCATTTTGCGAATGGCAAATGTGAACTATGGTTTGATAATAATTGTATTGGTGATGCTGTCCTTTACAATGATCTTTATTTATTATCTATGCGTGATAAAGTGCATTATGTATGTAATATGAATGTGAATGAATCCTTGTCAGAGAAAGAAACAAAGAAAAAAAAAGAACTCAAGATACTTCATCGAAATTATGGCACTGTCGTTTAGGCCATATTTCGAGGGGGAGAATTGAAAGATTAGTGAAGAGTGAAATTCTTCCTCAGCTAGAGTTTTCTGATCTTGAACAATGCGTTGAATGCATTAAAGGAAAATTTGTAAAGCAAATTAAAAAGGATGCCAAACGAAGTGCAGGAACATTAGAAATAATCCACACTGATATATGTGGCCCGTTTCCTGTGAAAAGTGTGGATGGCTATGATTCGTTCATAACATTCACAGACGATTACTCCCGCTATGGTTACATTTATCCAATTAAAGAAAGATCTGAGGCATTGGATAAATTTAAAATATTCAAAGCTGAGGTTGAAAATCAGCTTGACAAGAGAATTAAAATAGTAAGATCAGACCGTGGAGGGGAGTACTACGGTCGACACACCCCTTATGGACAAGTTCCTGAACCTTTTGCGAGGTTTTTATAGGAAAATGGTATAGTTGCCCAATACTCTACACCGGGGGAGCCTCAGCAAAATGGAGTAGCTGAAAGGTGCAACCGTACACTAATGGATATGGTGCGCAGTATGATGAGTTATTCTACATTGCCATTGAGTCTGTGGATGGAGGCGTTAAAAACCGCCATCCATATTCTCAACAGAGTGCCAAGCAAATCGGTGCCCAAAACGCCGTATGAGCTATGGACAGGAAGAGAACCCTCACTGACTCACCTACGGGTCTGGGGGAGCCCAGCTGAGGCTAAAGTGTTTAATCCAAATATTGGAAAACTGGATCCCAAAACTGTAAGCTGCCATTTTATAGGCTATCCTGAAAAGTCGAAAGGTTTTCATTTCTACTTCCCAGACAGACATACAAAGTTTGTAGAAACGAAACATGCTGTCTTTCTAGAAAGTGAAATGATCAGGGGGAGCATGGTACCTAGAGAAATTGACCTTGAGGAGAAGCGGGTGTATGTGCCTACTCCTATGATTCAAGAGCCATTTTTCTCACTACCTGTTGATGCTGCCCCAAAAGTTCCTGAAATAGTGACGCAAGTGCCTTCTTCGGTTGTTGCTGCGCCAACTATTCTAGATACTACGGTGTTAACACCTGTCGCAACTCCACCCATACCAACAGTGAGCGAAGGTTTGGAACCTGTCATCCAGGAACCGCCTGAACCCGCGGTTGGACATGAGGAGGAGGAGCTACAGCCCCCTATGGAAAATGTGCCAGAAGTTGAGGCACAAAATGTGCCACAAGTAGTGGCCCTTAGAAGGTCACAAAGAGAAAGAAGGTCGGCTATTTTTAGCGACTATGAAGTTTATAATACAGAAGAAGTCTATATGGAGGGTGATCCCACTTCATATGAAGAAGCCATGAGAAGTGTTCACTCATCTAAATGGCTGGAAGCTATGAAGGATGAGATGAAATCAATGAGTTCCAATAGTATTTGGGACTTAGAGGAAATTCCTAAAGGAGCCAAAACAGTAGGCTGTAAATGGGTCTACAAGATAAAACATGACTCCAAAGGGAATGTAGAAAGGTTCAAAGCACGACTCGTGGCAAAAGTCTTTACGCAAAGGGAAGGGATAGACTATAACGAAACCTTTTCTCCGGTTTCGTGTAAAGATTCCTTCAGAATTATAATGGCATTGGTAGCACATTATGACTTATAATTACATCAGATGGATATAAAGACGGCGTTCCTTAACGGGGATCTGTATGAAAATGTTTACATGGCTCAACCGAAAGGTTTTGTCGTGAAAGAAAAAGAACATATGGGATGTCGCTTAAAGAAATCCATTTACGGATTAAAGCAAGCCTCTAGGCAGTGGTATTTAAAGTTTGATGAAACCATAAGGAAATTTGGATTTAAAGAAAATGAGGAGGATAATTGCATTTATGCAAAGTTCAGAAATGGAAAATTTATTTTCCTAATCCTGTATGTGGATGACATTCTACTTGCTAGTAGCGATGTTGGTCTGCTATTGGAGACAAAGAAATTCTTGTCCTCAAACTTTGATATGAAAGATCTCGGTGAAGCTTCATTTGTTTTGGGAATTGAAATTCACCGAGATAGAACAAAGGGGGTATTAGGACTATCACAAAAGGCATACTTAGAAAAGGTTCTAAAGAAGTACAGTATGCATATGTGCAAGCCTTCACCTGCTTCAATAGTCAAGGGTGATAGATTTGGGAAATTTCAATGTCCCAGGAACCAGTATGAGATCGATCAAATGAAAGCGTTTCAATATGCTTCGGCTGTCGGAAGCCTACAGTATGCTCAAGTTTGTACACGCCCTGACTTAGCATTTGTTACCGGGATACTTGGCAGATATCAAAGTAATCCAGGACAGGCACACTGGATCATGGTAAAGAAAGCTTTACGTTATGTGCAAGGCACAAAAGGCCTCATGCTAACATACAGAAAATCCGATTCCCTAGAGATAGAAGGGTACTCAGATGCGGATTTTGCGGGGGACATCGATGACCGAAAGTCCACGTCCGGTTATGTGTTCACACTCGTAGGGGGAGCTATATCGTGGAAAAGCTCCAAACAAAGCGTCACTGCATCATCGACGATGTACGCTAAATTTGTGGCAAGTTATGAGGCCTCGGGGCAGGTTGAATGGTTAAAGAAATTTATACCCGGTTTAAGAGTGGTAGACAGCATTCAAAGACCACTCAGAATGTACTGCGACAATGAACCAGCAGTGTTTTATGCTCACAACAATAAGTCAAGTGGTGCTGCCAAACACATTGACATAAAGTTTTATGTTGTGAAGGAAAAAATCCAGAATCACTCTATTACACTCGAGCATATAAGTACAAAGAAAATGCTTGCGGATCCGCTCACTAAAGGCTTACCACCCAATGTGTTCATGGAACACATAGCCGGCATGGGTTTAAGGTAAAGCCTGTGATTTCTGGAGAATAAAAAGGGCCCAAAAAATAAAGAATTTGTTTCAAAACAGTGATGTGTGTGGTAGCTGTTGAATCTATCGGTCTTGGATCGTGATGATAAAGCATGCTCTATTCATTAATCTGTGATGGAACGACTAAAGTAAAAGTTTCAGGTTAAAGTATAAAGTTAAAGTATAAAGTGAGATCAAGGGGGAGAATGTTGGATTGATCTCTTTACTAATAGACCCAACGGTCTATTAGGCCCTTAATCCGCGCCCTGATCGGGTGCGCCCAACCCTTAATGGTTGGTGGGTCCCCGCTGTACAGCGCCATATAAAGAGGGGTGAGGGGCCAGGCACACGGCACGAGGTTCGCCGCACCACCAGCACCCTCACCCACATCCCTAAACCCTAGCCGATCTAGAGGGGGGCGCTGGAGCAGCGAGAAGACTCATCGCCACCGCCATCGACGCTGATCCATCGGCGTCGCTGCCATCGTCCTCGACTCCGACGCTACACCCACGACGCCTCTGCACCGCTCGTCGCCGCCCTTGAGCGGATCTCCATCAACGAACCTGAGATGGCCGCCGGATCGAGTTCAAGTGCTGGTATTGAAGGTCCTCTACCTCTCTCTTTCCCTCTCTCCCTCTGCGTACTTTGTCTTCTAAATCTAGGACCCCTTTGTACTGATGAAAAGGAAAGAGAAAGAAAGACCCACTCGATCCGTGCACTAGTTGATCCTAGAAGTATTAACAGTACTATCAAATATGATATGCGCCCCTCTATATCATCTAAAGTTTATTATAACTACAATTACCAACTATTCTGTTCCTTATGCCACGATAGACAAGAACAGCTATACCTCATCCAATATGCACTGCAACATCAATAATATTTAAACTAGCTTATACCTCTCCACTAGAGTTAACTGACCTACAAGATCACTGCCTTCATGTTTTGTTTTTCGTTTGATTTTTCAGCTGCATCACTTGGATCCTGAGGCTGTTTTCCATCGCCTACACAATTGGTGAATGTCAGTTCAACATAGCATGTAGGAAAACCTAAGCGTTTCTCCACATAGGATTTTGATAGAACAGAACTAAGTTTACGCAGATCAAAGTAATAGTTTATTTTAGTGAAACCACACCTGCATATCATGCGCTTGATGTAAGAGCTCAGCACACTCTTGAAGTAGCACTTGCTCGCTTGATACCACATCATTGTGTTCAGAAGCCATATCCTCAATTTCTTCAACCTTCATTGCAAGATAATCAATTAGTCCTAGCAGCAAGTAAATCTGAACAAAGATGACCACATATAGACATGGAGGAGCCAAATAAAGAATGACTTTAAAAAAGGGTGCAATATACCGTACCTAAGGAATTCCCCTTGGGTAGGAGCATCTGAGCATGTGTAATCCACATGCACAAACCATGACCTTGTTTACTGATCCTCTTTTACTTTAATGTAGTATTACTAATATTTTTCTTTTATTTTCTTACTTCATATCCTCTTTGTTGGAGGCTCTTGTTTGGTTTCATACCCTACCCAAAGTTGGCTGGTAATAAAGGCCTTTTTAGTATACTATATATATTGACATAAGCTACATCAATTTATTCTAGCAGAGAACTCTGAATAAAAATGACCATAGAGCCATAGGACCATGTCCGTTTGTTCCAGAAGGTATACACTAGATATTGCTTTTGCCATGTGTGAAACAGCATTCAAATGGGCAACAGTTTTAGCTCATGTTGATTTATGAGTACACTACGCAAAAATGTTTGTGAACTGAGGGTTTTGATTTTTTATAAAAAGGAAAGCTGTAAATTCGAACAATCAAGTGCAGTGTAGGCATCGGGGCTACATCAAAGTTATAAATATCTGTACCTTTCTTGACAACTTCTCAGCACAGGGAGACAACTGTTTCATAATCTCCATTGCAGAGTTAAGAGTTGATCTGACTCCTTCAGTATTGATCTGAAATGTTGTCACAAGGATAAGCTGATAAACCATTTAACAACACAAAAAACAATTGATGATATGAACCAAAATGGATAACTGGATCGAATTAAAATGCCATGTGGTTACTTTTAGCAATTAAAGCTTACCTTAATGTTCCCTAGGATTGGTACACGTGATGTAGCATTGAGGAGGGCATCTGTTCCTGATGCAAGGCAACTTATATGTTCTCTCTCAAGTTCACACCAATGTTGTAAAGAAGGCACCTGATGGTTTAGAATGGACAAATTATTATTATGCTGTCACAAATAAGATTCTTTACCACTTAAATGCACATGTCTTCAATTCATAGCCTTTCAGAGGGCATTGATGTCAATTTTATGGCATGAAACTAGCAGTTAAAGTAAGTTTTGGTTTAGATTTAAATTTTACTTTACAATCAGTGATAGGTGCATATAAGTTTATCAATTGGTTCTTATTTGAGAACCATCATGATGAGATCAGTGAAAGTAGAGGACTGTGACAGAAAATACAGATCAAATGCACGCAAAGATAGTCAGATGTTTTTCAAAAAGTGGAGGGAACTCCATGTTGAAAAATGATTTTGTTTTGAAAAAAAGTGAACTGATGCCATTGACATATGCAGTTGAGAGTAAGAAGATTGGCGGTAGACAAACCGGCGGCAACTCTTATTCCATGTCAGCCAAGTTTCTATAAAGGCTGGTATAGATAATAAGGTGCGAGTTTCGATACCAAAAAATAAAAAATAAAAACAAGCGAGTGAGAAACTATAAAACTTTGTTCATTTTTGCTTTATCTCACAAGCACATGAGGTATAAGCAAAAAGTTCAACATCTAACAATCTTAATCCCAAAGAATCAAGTAAACCAGAGTTCCGCCAACCAAAGAGCAACTATCAAAAACATATTATCTCCTCAGCAAACCCTCTAGCTATGCTCCTATTGTGCAAGGCCCACAGTGGGCTTGCAACATGCACAACTACTGCTACTCAGATCCAAACCACAACATTTAGTTACAATCCTTGCATTTGGAGGAAGTAAGGTGTTGAGGTTATACTTGAGGAAGCGCACTGTGATTAACTAGTGATATGAGTGCATGCTCTCCCACTAGAACTCCATAAAAAATGAATAAAAATTCTTCACGATATTAGTGGTTTTGGATCACATTCGTGTATTCTGAAAAACAAACGTGTGTAGCTAACTCTGTATTCTGAAAAACAAAAAGTCCATTCCATGCATGTCTTCTCCTCCATATGATGAGGTAACTCGAAATACTTCCAGGTTTTGAGAAAGCATATGAACACACCATTGTCATACCTGAGCATCAACAACAAAGTCCACCTTCTCCATCCTCTTTAGACACTCCAGTTCAGCCTTTTTTTGTGCAACAGATTTCTGCAGATTAGCAATGTTCTCCGAGAGAGCATATAGTGACTCCTGCATACCCAAAGACAAAACAAAATGACATGATCACTGCAACTCGAACTTCCAATAAAAATGCAATGGTGAAAACGGAACTAGTTATTAGATCTTAAATATTCCACACCTCAGCAACAGCTTTCTTGGTTATCGCCACAGCCTCTGCCTGGGCATTCAAAAATCTATACTCATGGGACGCGGTTTTTTCACATGTCCCGGCGACCACCAGACCTATCGTAGCCATTGAACCTTTCAGCTGCATCGAGATTCGTGAATGTGGTCTCAATAGGCGAAACAGTTAGCAATAGACGCGGCAGTTCGGGAGACTGATTAATTTGCTGTGAATAATTTATTATTTTGCTGTGAATAATTTAGCTATGAGTAATTAATGTTGTGACTTGTTGCTATAGTCGACTCATATAGGCACTTGATATTTTGAAAATGATACATAAATGTAGGCGTATAGATAAGACATGGAGCTAGTAGATTTATATGCCTTGTCGTTACACAGGAATAGGTTGGTCTTACCAGCAACTGTTATATGGTTTGACAAATGGAAACCTATGCTTGCAAGATAATGTCACAACAAATGCATTTACGAACAGTGATTGTGATAAAGAGTTAGCAGCGAGTGCAGCAATAGGAAGTTCAACAGATGATAGTGCAGATTATTTGTTTAGCAGCAGCCAAATAGGTGCCGGATATGCAGACAGTGAGGAAGTATTATCAGACACATATGCAGAATCATCAGATGGTATATGTTCAGACAACAATAATGAGAAGATAGGGCATGAAGAGATTACTGCGACAGACAACAGCAATAGAGTACTGAATGAGGGGGTTTTGGAGCAGTTTGACTGGGACAATTTTTTAACAACAGGGCTGTTAGTAAAAAAAGGAAGAAAAGAATCAGAAAGCAATATTCAAGCATTGGATGCATTTAGAAATGTTGCTGAAATAGAACACATCACATCAACAAATGATGAAGGCATTCCAGTTGCATGGAAAAAAAGGTTAGCTTGTTGTTTTTTCATAATTATTAGTATGAATAGTGACTAAGTGTATAATGTCTCGTTCTTGTGAATAGGGTGTTAGGACTATTATGACCATCAAGTCAACTCTATATATGCAGGAGAAGAGTAAAAGATGCAGCGCAGCGTGGTGACTTCCGTAAGTCAAGAGGAATGGGTGCTGCTGAAAGATCACTGAGAAAGTATTGTGATGCAAAGTCAGCAGGACTAAACCCAAAATATATATTTGAACCAAGTGTGGGGTTACAATTTGATTCAGAAGACGAAGCAGTGGAGTTCTATAATCTTCACTCATGGGAGGTTGGTTTTGGAACAAGAATGGGGAACTGGGACCGTAACAAGAGTGGATACCAAACAATGCGAGAAGTTGTTTGCCAGCGGCAGGTAATTAGCCAAAACATGTTTTCTTTGTCATTCAAAATGTACAAGCTATACAAAAAGTTTGGAATCTAAAGTGTTATATTATATTTTCAACAGGGTTTTGACAGAAGGACAAAGTCAAAGACAAAAGGCTGTAAGTGCAGGGCAATGATTAGACTCCACCGAACAGAAGATGATAGATGGTTCATTTCAACTTATGAAAAGGAACACAACCACGAGTTTTCTACAACTGATGCAGAGAAAAGAGAATGGAATTCACATAAGAAAATAGCACACACAGTAAGGGACATGATACAATATCTGCGTGAAAATAATGTCACTCTTAGCAAGCTACATTGTATAATGGGCAGCTTGTTTGGCAGTATGGAAAGCATACCTTTCACCAGAAGATCTTTAAAGACAATATGTGCACAACTAGCAAGGGAACAAAGAGATGATGACATAAGAAAAACTTTAGAACTTTTCAGGAAGATGAGGTCAGATGATCCTGGTTTTCAATTTAGTGTAGACCTTGATGAGAAGGAGCAGATCAAGACACTGATATGGGTAACTGGTAAAAGTAGAAGTGACTACTGTTGTTTTGGAGATGCTATAGCATTTGACACGACATATAGCACCAACCTATACAAAATTCCATTCGGCCTTTTTGTAGGAGTTAACAACCATTTCCAGAGCACAATTTTTGGTGGAGTGTTCATGAGAGATGAAAAAGCAGCAAGTTTCAAGTGGATTTTCAATGAATTCATAACATTAATGGGTGGCGTGCATCCAAAGACAATATTGACAGGTAATATTATGCCAACACAAAATAATATCCTGTTAGTAAATAGTGAGTGCAAACTAATTTTTTCAAACTAATTTACAGACCAATGCAAGGCAATGGAAGTAGCAATCAAGGAGATAATGCCAAACACAGCTCATTTGTGGTGCAAATGGCATGTATTCAAAGATGCTAGGACAGAAATAGGACCAGTATATAGGAAGAATGCACCTTTCAGAGATGAATTCCGCAAATTCATAACTGAGATGCTTACAGTTAGCGAATTCAAGAATGCATGGCACTCACTAGTAAAAAGGTACAAATTAACTAAGAATCCTTTTATGGTGAGGTCATATGACAAGAGGAAAAAGTGGGCGAAATGTTACAACAAAGGGAAGTTTTGTGCTGGTATGACAAGCACCCAAAGGTCTGAAAGTGCAAACAACATGCTGAAAACAGTGGTCCCAAGAAATTCATCAATGAATAGATTTGTTTTTTTTTTGAAGGGTCACCGGAAGGGGAGAGGATCCCCCACCTGATTTTTCATTGCTTATGTGGCCCAAGATGGCCTGATGAAAAAGGTTTTGTTACTGGGTGTAGTATAGTTTTACATTGCCTGATGAAAAATAGAGCACCAAACATCTCCAAGCGCTGCGTCGGCACGGGGAAGCCTGCATGCCCACAACCTGGCTTCAGCTTTGCAGTTTTGCAGTAGTTGGATCACTGTTGCCTCTTCTCCTCGGAAGACAACACCATTCCGTCGCTTCCACAACTGCCAGCAGCACAGCAGCACAAAAGTCTCAAAGTGCAGAGCCGGGATGTGCGGCGGCCTGCTCAAGTGGTGGAGCTCGCCCACATCAAAATCAATGAATAGATTTGTTGAGAACCTAAACAAGTTGTTATATACTAGATATGCTGAAGAACAAACAGCTGAGCATGAAATAAAACAGGTATCAAGTCTGATATATAGTGTTTATAGGTGATCTAAATGCCATGAAAAATATCTGACAAAAATGTTTAATGCAGATCACACGGGTAAACAAGAGGGTTTGGCCAGTTGAGAGGCATGCTATGGAGATATACACTAGCAAAGTCTACGACATTTTCAGGAAGGAGATGGACAAAACACATAGTTATCTTGTGTTCCAAGATGAAGAATTAGATGATTTCATTGTTCGGCATGTTCGTCCAGACATTGTTGAGCGCTATAGAAGATCAGAATTTAAGGTAAAGGTTATAGACAATGGCAAGCAATATAATTGTGACTGTGGAATGAATGAACATATCGGATTATTGTGCTGCCACGTTCTAAGGGTAAGTCTTTTATCTATATTGGTCACTTCTATAAATTTGTGACTTGTGATTTAAATCTTATTAGAAACCAGAATATATGTTGAAGTTAACCATTCTGTGTAATAGGATTCTGAACTACATTGTACTAATACTACCAGTGAAATGTAGGTTTTTATACACTTGGGTGTTACAGAGATACCTGTGGCGCATATAGTGTCTAGATGGACAAGGCGAGCTAGGGATTTGATACCAGCTGAACTAAGAGATAACATCTATAGTGCCCATGCAGAGTGTGACAAGTTGTTGCAACAAAGCAGGCTCTATGGGAAGGCTCTGGAAGTAGCAAGGAAAGGAAATCATGATTTTGGAGCATTTGAGATTGGCATGAAGTACTTGCAGTTAGCTTTGGAAGAAATTGACAAGTATATATATAGAAGGACAGCAAAATGTTGGAACGTCGCAAGGGAATTACACTGGCAACAACAGTTTTGATGACAATGGAGCTAACTCAGAGAGTGAATCTGTGTCAACAAATAGATACGGTGCTTCTGGATCTTGTGCAGCAATGAGCGACGATGAAGTAATGAGAATTAAGGCACCACCAAAGCCACAAACCAATGGCAGGCCAAGATCAAATCGTTGCCTCTCTTTAAGTGATAGAATTGATAGGAGGTGCAAGAAACAGAGAAGGGTGGGGAAGAACCAAACTACAAAGATAACTCGACATTGCAGGAACTGTAAGCAGTCTGGTCATGATAGGAGAACGTGTGGAATGGGAAAAGTCAATGATACAAGGCAGCCTATAGAAGAGGATTGTGAGGACGAAAGTGATGATTCAGTTGAACTTCAGTCTGACGATGAAAACGAATCAGATTAGAAGTTAGTAAAGTCTAGGAACTTCATTTGAACCTATTTATGTATTACCGAATGTATTATGCTAAATTTGAACTGATAACACTGAATGCATTATGCTTGAGAGTTTTAGGGATCTAACAAAATGTCGATGTTAGTTACACTTATGATTAGCAAGTATCTAAACTGATTTGAGCTGTGTACTTTTTAAATGGAATTTAGTTACAAAATCCTCGATGTTAGTTATAGTAATTATTAGCAAGTATCTAAACTAAATATCCGTTAAATTGAATGATTTAGACCATCAGCTAGTCAAATACACCATTCAACGCATATGATCTTTGAAACGAACAATTCACCAGTACTAGAACACCAATTTGGAGTGCAAAGATGCAGACAATACGCATGAGCTGTAATGTCGGTAAACCGTCAGCTAGTCAAATACACCATTAAACGTGAGCTAGTCAAATACATAATAGAATTCAGCTGACAAAACAATCAAAAGGCAAACAAAAGCTCTAGCAACTCATTATGATGCGCTTTGCCAAATTATATATGGATGCCAAGTTCCTGAAACAGATCTTCAGGCAAGAAGCCTTCGTTCCCAGCCATGATGAACAACCAGTAGAGGATTTCAGCCCTAGCATCAGAGAGATTGCTCTACAAATGTAATAAGTTATATTAAATATACAGAAGATAGCTGTAACATATCGCATTGGAAGAGCTGTCACAAGGGTTAATGATTTGGAAATGCAGCTAAATAAATACCTCTGATGGTTCCTTGACATCGAAGCGGATATTTTCACCATCAAAAGCTCTGGCATAATGGACAGCATAAAGGCCACTATTAACACTGCGAAAGGGATTAGTAAAGTCATATAAATATGAGGAAGAAGAAGCAACTGCAGGGATAAAAAATGAACAGATGACAATAGAGAACTGACGATTTGCATCTTGGCCCATGGTTAGTTGGGTAATGGAAACTCCATCCTCCAAATTCAACAGACCAACCAACAAAAAAATTGTTTATGCATTCAATCATCGCTTTGTGGATGTCTAAAACAGCTTGCTCATGATGCATGGCAACTTTAATAGAACTTGTGTTCATCATGCAAGGATCCAACACAGTTAACATTTTCCTTTTGAAGTCCCAAAAGTAACAACTCCACTTGTCATGATACTTGACATGAACAATGAACTTCCAAACTGCTGCAAAGTTCTCCAGAAATTCTTGGGTTTCTAACAGCTGGGAGAAAGCTAAAGGGAAGGTTTGTATTTGCATCAATGTGAACTTGGAACTGCCCACAAAAGTCCACTTTAGTGAAAAGAGGATCAGTAACACCAAGATCATTGAAAACATGGAGCATGATGGTCTTCAGTGGGATGACAAACTCTTGCTTTATACCCTGGTGAAAATATGGTATTAAAAATTTAACATGCAGTAGAGACAACAATTAATATGTATCCAAAAATAGACTACATACTAGTTCCAGTAAATTATCGATTGCGACACAACAAATAGAAAATAGGACAGTAAGACGAATATAAATTACCTTCGAAGATTTTTCTAACCAAGAAGGAAGGCCTACAACATCATGTGCTAGAACTTCACTTTCCTCAGAAACAACAGAAACTTGGGCAGTAACATTCTTGCCCTGCAAAGGAACAATAATAGCAATGAAATAGATACATTGTACACAAAGGCATGCAGTAACAGTATAAAAAGAAGGCTTACAATGGACTGCAGCCTCAATGAAGCAATAGCATCAGCAGACGAAGAGGCTTTCGTACCCTGCCAAAATACAGAGGTGACAATTAGCAAATTTGCTAACTTCAAACACTTGAAAAAACAATACGTAAGCCACACAAGGGAAAAAAACAAAGACAACTTGTTTAAGCTGGCTAATATGCAAGATTTTAGTCATCAAACAGAGAAACAAATAAAGGATCATGACCTGCTAGTTTACAGTGCATATTAAATTGCACAAACATACCACAGAGATTTTGCAAGCAGACACCTAACAAATATTAATTCTATAAGATTTATCTACAAAACTTTGACCAGAATGGCTTAAGCAGAATGAAGCTTAAGCAGTAAAAAACAGGATGGCTTGCACCTAATCATGACATTCCAAACATTATTATAGACTAAATCTCGTCGCACCTGACAACCATTAACGAGACTAGCAGGACTAGCAGGACTGTACATCATCAGCCACTTTAAAATTCAATTGGTACAGCACCTGACCACCATTCACGAGACTAGCAGGACTGCACTTTTCACCCCTTAATAGTATAGTACCTAATCTCACTTCTAAAATACGATATCTGCACCTTGAACTTCTAAAGAAAATAAGATCTGAATATTTAACTCTATCAGCATTAAAAATGACCAACAACGAATCTCTAATACCAAAAAAGAATGAGAAAGCATAGACCTTTTCATCAATAGAAACTCGACGATGCTTCGGTCCAGACATTGACAGTTGATTCACCTCCTCACAGAGCTCCGCAATAGCTGGTTCATCTTCATCGATGACCGCCTCCCCAAACTCTGGATCCACAACGACATTGGCACGAACACTGAGCACCGAGAACACGCACTTGGCCCTCTCAGGAGTCGCCCCCTCAGGAACTCGATCCATAGATGTGGATCGAGGAACAGCTCGAGAGAGAACTGCTTTGAATCCAGGGGCGGGCCCCACATGTATTCATGGGTATTCAGTTGAATACCCAAAATTTTTGGCAAAAAAATTTATAGATATAGTGTATAACATATGTATGTATCACAAAATATGAAACTAGGACCTCAAAACAGACTTTTCAATCACATTTTGCAACTTGGGCTCAATACTCCACGTCCTCCAACTTCTCCAGGCCCAATTATGGGCCCAACCCGACTCCTGCTCCCTTGCCCACCCTTCCCCGTTCCCCATCGGACGCCAGCAGGAGGCAGGAGCCACGAGCGGGCGAGCCAGACCTGCGCCCTCTTCCCTGCCTGCCCGCACTCCTATTTCCCTAACCCTAGCGGCGGCTCGCGGCAGCCGAGCACCGGCGGGCGGCGGCGCGCGGCGGCCTGGCGGCGACGGCGCGCGGCGGCCTGGCGGCGACGGCGCGCGGCGGCCTAGCGGCGGCGGCGCGCAGCGGCCAGCACCCAGCAGCCAAGCAAGCAGCGGACCAGCGCCGAGCGGTGGCGGCCGGCGGCCCGCAGCCGGGCTCGGGGCCAAGCAACGCTAGGCGGCGCGCGCGCGGCGTTGGGTGCCTCCCTGGGCGCTCGGCGGCCGGGCTCGGATCTTCCTTTTTTTCCCTCAACGATTCTGAAAAAAAGAAAGGTGAGCAAGTAGATGATGAGCAGTGTGCAATTTTGATTAGAAATTACTTGTTAATTTGTGACAATTGTAGAGAGTGATTGCAATTTTTAGGTTTAAATATAAAGAGGAAGAAGGGTAGTATTGATGTTATTGATCTGCGTTCTTTCTTGTAAAGAAGTGTTGCTAAGAAAAAACAAACCGAGCCAGAGATTGTTACTCCATCTACTAATGAAAATCAAATGTAGTTTTATCCTTTATTCACATTCATTGAAAGGGAATTCTTCTTCCAAGCTAAGGATTAGAATATCATCTCTTATTTTCAAGCCATTAAGGATCGAAAAGTTAAACTGTAGGCTGAAATTTATAAACTTTCTTATCATTTGTTGTTTTATTCTTTTTTTTATTTTACATGTTTGTCGAACAATTTCAAGTTATGCTATGATAAATGCTATGATTTTAATACTTAATTATGTGATATGTATATATACTTTACACTGTCAAAAAAAAATTTCACCATTTAAAATTTTGGAATACCCAAATCTCAAATTCTAAGCCCGCCCCGAATCAGGAGAGAACTGCTTTGAACGGGGTGAAGAAAGAGAGAGCGACGGGAGAGACTGATTGGAGTCGGAGAGAGGCCAAGAAAGAGGAGGAGAATAAAAGAATCTGCTCGTGCAAGACAGGAATGGGATCCGAGGCGCAAGCTCTACACTACCGAAAATGCCCTCGGCACATAACGCCACAGAATAAACAAAACGGACAATAATTAAACAGAAGGGGAACACAACAACTGGGCCCACATAGATGATGGACGGTTGAGATAAGGCCGGTGGCCACAAGCCCATGCGGTTACACCTTTCCGGTAGCAATTGTCCAGAATCCGCAACTTGTGCACATCCTCTGCTCCCTTCTTAACCACAACCACCTTCCGTGCTGGCGGCGGCGCGGGCTTCACCACAGCTGCTGGTATTTTTGCTTGACGACGGCGATCTGGAACTGGAAGCGCCGAGGCTAGGTCCTGAAAGCAGAATGGGTTTGGTGGTCTGCCGGGCCCCTCTGTTATCCCTGGCGGTGATGTCTTCAGCTCAGGGAAAGGTACAAGTCGAGGGCAAGGAGCTGCTGCCCGGGAGTCGATGGCTGCGGCCGAGGTCTCAGGCGAAGCGCTATAGAAGCTGAAGCTGGTGCGCGCCGGTGTCGATGGTCGCGCACAGCGCTTATGTTGTCCGCGCGCCGCCATGGTGATGTTAGACACCAGCGGCAGCGAGAGGCGCGGGCGGGTTCAGGCGCGAGTGGGGCATTTCCTCGAACAGGTCCCGCGCCGCGACGCGCTTGCGCGATCCTGGCGTAGGCGGCGGCGGGCGGTTTTCGTCGGCGAGGCCAAAGGAGGCGGCGGGCATGTAGTGGTGGTGCGCGCGCGTGGACGGCGTGGAGGAGTGGGACGAGGAGGTCGAGAGGCGAGGGGACAGCGCTGTGAGCAGCGTGCCGGAGGGGAACGAGGAGGTCGAGAGGCGAGGGGACGGGGCCGGGAACGGCGTGGAGGAGTGGAGCGAGGAGGTCGACAGGCGAGGGGACGGGGACGGGAGCGGCGTGGAGAGGTAGCGTGAGCTCACCTCGCGGACGCGGCAGCAGCGGCGAGGGGGCGCGGCGGCCGTGGCTGACGGGAGCGGCTCGGAGGTGGACGAGGTCGGTGCAGCGGGCGGCTCGGCCTCCGGCGGCGCGGTGGAGGACCGGGCGGCGGCCATTGATTGAAGGAGACGCCTGCCGATGGACGTAACCGCAGCAGCCAGGCGTGGGTGGATGTCCAAAAACCCAACAAATAGACGAGGGGCTCCAGGGCCAAGGCTACATGTGTCAAGTCGCCCGTGGCCAGGGTTCATTCGAAATTTGAAATGGTGAAAATTTTCGGGCACAGTCGAAACGAGTGAATCTCGAAAAAAATTATTAATTGTAGATCAAGAATCACTTATTTTGACCGGTAAAAAATATTCATGTTTAGCTAATATTTATCTAAATTTCGGATATGATTTGATCAAGGGACACAGAGAGAATACACGGATGGATTATAGTTTGATAAATTTACGCCTTTATATTCAATGAGGAATTTGTGGGTTTGTTTGAACTCTAGACTAGGCTAAAGTTTAAATTTAGTCATTTTTTTTGGCCTGTACGATGTTGTTTTTTCAACTCTCATCAATATGGATGTTGCGCTAGTAGGAATAGACTAAAATTTAAAGTTAGTCATTTTCTTTACGAGTACGATGTTGTTTATCTTTTTCAACTCTCACCGAGATGGGTGTTGCACTGGTATGCCTTTAGCGGTAGTATCATTGTATCACCGCTAAAGACCAACTAGTGCATCAATTATAGGAGGGTTTAGTGATATTATTAAAGACCTTTTGGTGTGGCACCTTAGATAAGACATAAGGATTTTTTAAGTAGAGAGTTTTATAATGCTTGTTTTTATATAGAATGCAATGAAACATGGATGAAGGGCCTATTTGGTTGGCTACCTATTTTTGCCAAACCAAAATCATGGCATGCCAAAATTGTGGTCATCAATTGGTTCATTGCCAAAGAGTTGGCATCACCAATTTTTATGCCAAAGGCTTGGCAAATCTCTAGAATGTTCTTAAGCTACCCATAAAAGAGACATTTGGCAAGCCTTCATTTTGGCAATCAACAAAATGCACACCTATCTTTTTTTCCCTAACTTTGGCAACCTTGATTTGGCAAACCAAAATTTTGGCTTGCCATGATTTTGGTTGGGCAAAAATTGGTAGCCAACCAAGTAGGCCCGAAACCATCATTCTTGATGCATAGTTTGATTCGTTTGTTTCATTTGGTTCGATGTTCTATGATGACTCATCCAAACTTGGAAAATAAAACCAAATAAAGGTAGAGTTTTATTCTTCATAAAACTCACATCTCTTGTCATCCATGAAAAATATTTATGGTAACCTATATACATATAAAAAACGGAAAAAGTCTATATCACCCCCTCACCTATGGGGGGTGGACTACATAACCCCCAATCTATGAAACGGTCTATATCACCCCCCCCTGAACTTTTTAAAACCGATCAAATTACCCTCTAAAGCAGTTTTGAAAAATCATAGTAAATCATAGAAAAATCATAAAATGAAAAATCCAATTGTGTTGGACTCAAAATGAGTAGATCTACACAGTGAACATATAATATGGAATGATTTAGTATATTTTTTTGCTATAGCTTTGGATCTATGCTTTTCTTCATAGCTGTAAAAAAATATACTAAATCATATCATATTATATGTTCAGTGTGTATATCTACTCATTTGGAGTTCAATCGGATTGGATTTTCCATTGTTTGATTTTTCTGTGAATTACTATAATTTTTTAAAACTACTTTAAGGGTAATTTGACCCGTTTTAGAAAATTTAGGGGGTGATATAGAGCGTTTCATATGTTGGGGTCATATAATCCACCCTCCATAGGGGGGTGATATAGACTTTTTCTTATAAAAAACTCTGCCACTATAACTAGTCTGAGAGGATCTAACAGATAGCTGCCCAGATTTTCCTATCCCATGAGTAGCTCTATCTTTTTCGTTAATATAGAAGAGGATATCTTTCAATCTCCTTATTTCAAAATTCCTCATCCCGCCACCTCCTATGGATACCCTCTACTATTTAATTGTTTAAAGCTTTGACTTTTAAAAAATATTTTCGTATTAAATGTTTACTCGCTCCGACCCATAAATAAATGCAATTCTAACACTAAGCACGCAAACCAATGTAATGTGTAAAATTACTAAATTATCCTTGTCTTTTGTGAGAAAGATCTAGACATTGGCTTATCTTTTATGTGAGAAACTTCTAGAGACTCTTGTCTTTTGTGGTAGATGAGTCATTGTTGCATTTTTTTGTGGGACAAATTTTGAACATTAAGATTGCATTTATTTGTGGGACGGAGGGAGTAGATAGAACAAGTTGGATTTTATAATTTACTATATCTAGATCTTGATAGCTTTTAACTTGGAAATTTATTTCATACTCCCTCCGTCTAAAAAAAATGTAAATCTCGTTTCTTGAGAAGTCAAACACTTTTAATTTTGACTAAATTTATATAAAAAATTACTAACATTTGTGTCTCCGAATGTAGTATAGAAATATATTATATGATTAATCTAAAGATACTTATGTTGTAATATATATATTAGTACTATTTTATATAAATTCGATTAAAATTAAAATTATTTGACTCATCGAGAAATAAAATTTATATTTTTTTTTGGGACGGAGGAGGGAGTAATATCTTTATATTGATGATCGCCACTAGCCAGTCGCCACGGCCCACGGAGGATCTTGGGTCTTGGCACCTGGCAGCAAGCCAGCAACCCATGGGCCCTGGCCTGACGCCTGTTGCTCGTTGCTGTCCACCAAAATACCCGGAAAACACCCTGCAAGACTTGGAAATCGCAACACCCAGGTCAGCGATCAGCGCCCCCAGCCCCCCACTCTCAAGTCTTGGAAAGCAGCAACACCGACAATGGCCACCGCCGACATCCGCATCTCCATCGGGCACCAGACCCGCTTCACGCTGCGCCTCGCGGCCGCGCTCTCCTCCCCCTCCCCAGCCACCAGCAACGCGGCCTTCTCCCCGCTCTCCCTCCACGTCGCGCTCAGCCTCCTCGCCGCCGGCGCGGGCGGCGCCACGCGGGACCAGCTCGCCGCCACCCTAGGAGGCGGCGACGCGCCCGCGGCCGAGGCACTCCACGCGCTCGCCGAGCAGGTGGTGCAGCTCGTGCTCGCCGACGGGTCGGGCGCCGGCGGCCCGCGCGTCGCCTTCGCCGACGGCGTCTTCGTCGACGCGTCGCTCAAGCTCAAGCCGGCCTTCGAGGAGCTCGCCGTGGGAAAGTACAGGGCCGACACCCAGTCCGTCGACTTCCAGAAAAAGGTTGTTCCTGACTTCTTGTTCCCCTTCCTGCCGAGCTTCTGCTGCTTAAGACTTGCCAACTGCTTTGCCTGGATATATGGATCAAATCTTGCTATTTCTGCTATGGGACGGATTAGTTAGTACCTTCTGATTCAGTTTTTATGTGCATTTATACATCATTGATACTCATGACAGAGTTATTAAGTGGCTGATTTCTCCTTAACTTACAAATTAAGTGTAATAATGTTTACTGTAGATGTTCCTTATATATACAGATCACATAGGTGCTTTTACATCTTTACTTCTTTCCTAATCTTTGTGGCCTAACACTTAATGGTGCTTAAACTTGTAGCATACCATAATTTTTTTTAGAAATAATAAGTCTAAACCTTTTGCAATATATGTTTAAACAGATATAATTACTTTCTTGTTTCTCTCATCCAGCTGTGCTATTTACCGTTCAGTCTGAATTTTGCCATGGAATTTGTTGTTTTCATTCATTATTTGATGGGTGCTGGCCTGTTAATAAGTTATCTGTATGGATGTTATTGTAGGATACTAGTAATTAGGAAACTCAGGATTTATGACCTCTTTTAGGATTTTTCAGTTCCCACTAGGTGTGTACTTGAGATTTGAAGGCTTGGACCAGCGACTTATATTATTTCAGGCTCCAGAGCTAAATATGTAATTTGGATCATTAGGAATCAGCCTGATCGGTTCAGACTGCTGCAGCTGAAGCTGCAATAATTCCATAATAGTTCTGATCACAGCCAATATCTAGAAGTTACTAGAATACTTGAATAATGTGGATATGCAGTTGAATGTATCAGCATTTTTTCCAGTAGGTTTCTGTCGTGGTCTCTTGTACTATGCGTATATTGTTGTATCTGGACCGTTTAGATTATTATAGTCACATGAACTGTCTCTTGCTGCATATAATTTCCTTCTCATATAGATGCTATGTGATAATGATACTACACTAATGCTTGGTCCACATCTCAATTTCTAATGTCTGTTTGATTAGAAACGATTTCTTTTTTGTTTAAGTTGGTGGCACATTAATATATAATGGTTACCTCAGTTTCTTTACTTATATCGTTGCACTATTTCAGTTATTTTGGAAACTTCAGGATGATTTTGTTTATTCTTTTGACATAAGTATGAAGCACTGATATATTCTCTCGTCAGGCTGCTGAGGCTGCTGGTCAAGTGAACTCATGGGTAGAAAAAATTACTTCTGGTCTCATCAAAGAGATCCTCCCCCCAGGTTCTGTTGACAACACCACCAGGCTTGTTCTTGGTAATGCGCTCTATTTTAAAGGAGCTTGGACTGAGAAGTTTGATGCATCTAAAACAAAAGATAGTGAGTTCCACCTTCTTGATGGGAGCTCAGTTCAAGCACCATTCATGTCCAGTAAAGAAAAGCAATATGTTGTGTCTCGCAACAACTTGAAGGTGCTTAAACTTCCATACCAGCAAGGTGGGGACAAGAGGCAATTCTCCATGTACATTCTTCTTCCAGATGCACAAGATGGCATCTGGAGCTTGGCTGAAAAGTTGAGCTCTGAACCAGAGTTCCTGGAGAAGCATATCCCAATGCAGAAGGTTCCAGTTGGACAGTTCAAGGTCCCCAAGTTCAAGATATCCTTTGGATTTGAGGCATCTAAATTGCTCAAAGGTCTTGGGCTCGAGCTTCCGTTCAGTGCACAAGCAGACCTATCAGAGTTAGTTGATTCACCTGAGGGACGGAACTTGTCTGTTTCGTCCATATTCCACAAGTCATTTGTTGAAGTGAATGAGGAAGGAACGGAGGCCGCCGCCGCATCTACTGCAACAGTTGTGCTCCGGTCATTCACGATGCCTCAGGATTTCGTCGCAGATCACCCCTTCCTGTTCCTGATCCGAGAAGACTTGACTGGTGTTGTGCTGTTTGTCGGCCATGTGGTGAATCCCCTCCTTGCTCCATAGTGTGTTTGTTTGTTCTAGAAATCGCGGCCTTGGTGCAGTTCCATCCTGTCACGCAAATGCATGGCTGTGACAAGTGATCAAGCTTCCTTTGTAATCTGCCATGTTTTGTTTTTGAATAAATAGATGCTTGATCGATGTGTGTAAGGTTGTGAGATGATAGTTCAGAATTGATATGTATGGTCATGGACTCATGGTACTTGCTGTTTCCTTCTTCTACTCTGATGTTTCTCGTTCTAGTGACCTTTTCCAGTGACATCTGTAATGACATATAGATTCTTTAAAACAAGAGAGCAAAACACATCATATGCTCCTAACCAACTTATCCACAACACGTTATTGATGGCACCCCGAGCACAAGGCTTCGACCCCAACAAATCTCATTCTTCTGGTAATAAAGTATGAAAGGAAAACTATTGGGTATAAGATATACAATAGAAATTAGAGTTTGAACTTATACTTGGGTAAAAAAGGTTGAAAAACCAAAACATAGTTTCATCAACGGAGAGAGAGAGCAAGTTCAAACGCCCATCTATATATTATAAAGGATGAAACTTTCTAATATATTTTGTACCAACATTAGCTCACTTATATTCCTCACAAAACCCCTCATAATGGCCCACGTGGAAGGGCTGGATGCTTGACGAACCAAGAGTGGACCGAAAAAACCTCCACCTATATTTCTCACAAAACCCCTTCTAATAACCCAAGTGGAAGGGCTGGATGCTTACGAACAAGGCTGGACCGAAAAAAACCTATTGCTAGGGTGATGATTCGGGCGGATTCCTTTTTTTTGTCACCAGGCTGCATTCACTCTGTTCAGCAGATCCAGCAGCCTCCAGCCCAACAGTGTTTTCCTCTCACACCACTCCAGCATCAGCTTCCAGCCACCAGCCAGCCAACAGTATTTTTCTCTCACACCACTCCAACCACAAGCTCCAGCTCCAAGCCAGCGAAAATAGTGATTGTACCCGCCCGCCTATACCCATCGCGGCAATCAATCAATCAACACCGAAGCAAAGCAATCAATCAAAACCGGCTCGCACGCCTCGCACGGGCACCCCTCGCACGCCGCGATGCCGTCGCTCCCCGCGACACCGAAGCAGCGACGTCGGATCCCGCCGGCGACGCTGCTGCCCCGCGACGTCGGCTCCCCGCGACACCGGCGTGCCCCCGCCACTGACTCGTGACGCTGGCTGCCCGCGACGCCGGCTCCCCATCGCGACACCGGCGTGCCCCGCCACTGACGCGCGACGCCGGCTGCCCGCGACGCCTGCTCCCCGCGACAGCGGCGCACCGCGACGCCGGCTCCCCATCGCGACACCGGCGTGCCCCGCCACTGACGCGCGACGCCTGCTCCCCGCGACAGCGGCGCACCCCGACGCCGGCTCCCCACGACATCGGAACCCGCCTGCGACGCCGCCGCACTCCTCGACGCCGGCTCCCCGTCGCGGCACCGCCATCCCGTCTGCCACGCCGCCGCGCCGCCGCACCCCTCGACGCATTCGATCTGGACCGCGAGGACAGGAGCTGCCGCCGCCGCCGCCGCCGCCGCCGCGGATTGGGCAGCAGGCGGGCCTTACGCGGCGGCACGCGGGAGGGCAAGTTGCACGCGCGCAGCAGGCGACACGCGCCCCCCGCCGTGGATTCGCCATGCGCTACGCACGCGGCCGCCGTCCCCGTCGCTGTCGGTGCCCGCTCCTCACGGTGCACCTCCACACCGTCATGGACCTCGCGCCGCCATCATCTACGCCGCGCGGGCCGCTTCCTTCACGCCGCCGGCTCAAGTCCTCGCCGCACCTCCTCGACTCCTCCACGCCGCCGTCCGTCTCGCGCTTCTCAGGTTAGAACATAGTGGCCCTCTAGATTCCTGGGATGCTGTGGATTACCATGACTATCTATTACGAAATATCTCAACCCCTACCAGATGTGTCACCATCTCTGTAATCCAAGTCGGTGGCACCGTCGAGGAGAGGATTGAACTTGCAGAGCAATTTGCACCTAGCAATCAGGGGTTCATTCAGGTAATTACATGGGCCAACGTGTAAATGTTGTCAAACATCTTCAGTTGATTCTTAACAGCAGAACCTTTATTTTCCTCTGTTTTCGTACAGACTATGAATAAAGTCTTCGAACATGCTGGAGATCTTGTCAACATAAGAGTGGCACACAATTTGATGCAGCTTATTGCTGAAGGCTTTGGCGAGGAGGATGAAGGTGCTAACAGTCAACTAAGTTCATCAGCTGTATGTACTCTGAACTCCAAAATTTTGTTGCATCCACATTCTTGACACCGAATTTTATTATTATGGATAAATACATCTTCAGTCGCAATCTTTATGTGGTCAATTGATCATGAAATCATAAAAAACAAAAGGAAAGCTTAAGGATTAAGTTCTACCTTGATTTATCTTGTCAAATTCACTGTAGTTTCCCATATGGAGATTGGGCTGACTAAAGGAGAAAATCACATATTCTTGGTTTCTAACTGGACTATTGAGGAAAACTTCATGATTATCTTTCATGCTTACATTCCAGCTATGTTAACAATGTTTTGAACAACCTTCACAATTGTTTGTCTCTAATGTCCACCTCACTTGATCTGCCAGTAACACTTTTACATTGTGCTTAAACAGGTAGATTCCTATCTCCGCATCGTGGGAGAGCCAAAGCTTCCTTCTTCTTTCCTGCAGGTAGTTATTAACTTATTTTCTATTGCCATTTGTGTTCCAAATTGTCATTTCTGGTATAGTTAATGTTGATTTATTTCACTTTCAGATAATATGCTGGGTTTTGGGAGAATATGGAATGGCAGATGGGAAGTATTCAGCTTCTTATATCATCGGAAAGTTGTGTGATGTTGCAGGAGCTCCGGCAGCGCTCGTCGATCTTCGATGGAAACCATGGCTCCCCTTGTTTTGCATTTTGTTTTTTTTATTTTCTCAGATAGGATTCTACAGTTTTTCACGGGAATGCAGGTACCATTTCAGGTGGATTGTGGTACACATGGTTTGACTGCAATCTTCCTATAGCTGGTAGGGTGATTACACGGGAGAAGAGGGATCGTGGGGTCTCTTAGCACATAAGCTTGTACGGGTGCAAGAACTGATCCTGAGGATTCCTACTTTGGCTATTCACCTTGACAGGTTGGTAAAGAAATTTTCTGTTGCTCAGTATCTCATCCGTGTTACTATTTGTAATCATGCAGATCCTGCATGATGAAGGTGTGGTCTGTTGCAGTAACACTAAGTAATTTATACCCACCTGTTTACATTATGTACAGGACTATCTCCTCAGAAGGTCTCAAGATTAACAATCAGAGTCATCTTGTTCCAGTGCTGGCTACATCTATCAAGGTAATTTGAATGCACTGACTAGAATCATATATTTTCTCATTATGATCTGCACATATGTTACCAACATCAGTGTTGTGCTGTTGGGTTAGTTCAGAGGAAGGCACTATATCATCTGATTCAATAGTGAATATGAATTCTTGATTATGTCGTTTGTTGGTTGAAATACAAACTTTTGTATAAGATCTGCAATTAATCCTGAATATTTGTCTTTACAACAAATCAATTTAGGGTAAATCTTTTGGTGCTGAACATAAGTACTGACTCATTAATCATTTTCCTTTTTGCAGAATGAAATGCTGAAAATAGTGGGAGAAAATGGCCTAAAGGAGTCATTGGAGAATAAGAACATGAATCAGGTATCTTCCTTTTTGCCGTTACAGACTTACAGTTCAAGTAACTCATATTAGAAATACATATTAACAGCCTTGGGATATGAAGAAAGTTCCACTGATGTCATTTTTGTTGCAGTTGATTGCTAAAGAGGTTAACTGTGAGCCTGATGAAATATGCAACTTCGAACTGCAACTTTGTGATACTCAACCAAGCGCTGTAGCAGGTGCCATTAAAGAGTTCATCTTTTCAGGTCAGCTTGACAACCTTTGCATGCCATTTTGTTAATTGAAGGTCTGCCTCACTATTCCGAGGATTCTATCATGCATTTACTTCCAATTCTGTAATGTTGAGAGCTTTCTCTTTTTAATAAATTACTATTTATTTTCATTGTTTAAATAAAATTATCATATAATTATTTCCCCGATACTATTCAGTCCCTAATCAACTCAACTTCTGCTGAACAATCACTTGATCATGAATCTGGCGTGTGAATGGTAGCTCTCTTTGGCCATGAGGAAGTTGGATCTGAATATCTGATTCTGCTTAGGGAGCTGGTTCCCCTGCCATGTTGGACACTTTATCATGAATCACGGGGTCTTTTAGCTCTTCAAATTCCAAGGTACTCACTACTTTGTGCTCTCCCATTCACAATTGTTATTCTTTATTTCACCCTACCACATTATTCCACAGTATTTTTAATAGGCAAGGCCGGTTCTATTACAGATGTCAGAGTTGGCATATGTACAGACTATTTTGCGTGATGGCATCAAATGTGCGGTTGTCACTCGAGCTGAAGAGATAAAGGTCCATGAAGTACCATTTTTGGGTGCTGATGGCTATAAATCCGCATTGAAATATGTGTATGAGTACATAAGATGTTGTGAGAATCTTCAAGAAATCAAAACTGAAGAAACTTTTAACGAGAACCTAGGTTAGATTAGATTTAGAATGGACTTGATTGTTACATTTTTAATAAAAATAATAATTTAGTTGTTTTAGCGGAATTTAATTGTTTTAGTAGACTTTGCTTTGTTATAATCTCATGTTATTTTTAAACACGTACCTGTGGTACGTGCATCTCCACTAGTTAGAAATAATATACCAATTTTCGTTTCCACAACTGCATACGCGAAGCATGGAGATCATTATTTGGCATGGCGCTCACGACCGCGGCTGGTGTCAGTCGCGCGGTCGGCGGCCCCGGTGTCGTGCTGTGGCTGGTGCCGCAGTTAGCGCTAATGGGCGTGGGCGACGGGTTCGCGCTGGTGCGCCTGCAGAGTACTTCTACGAGCAGGTCCCCGACTGCATGCGCCGCTACGAGCAGACAGAGACGGCCGCCATGCTGCTGTGGCGCCGGGGGCCATGGGAGATGAGGTGGTGGAAGACAGGTTTATTTTTATAAGAAAAATATATGCGAGGGGTTAAATGAAAAATTTATGCTATGCTAGCATGCCATGTCAGTGAAATATGTCCGTCATAGGCCTGTGGTGCAACACATGACAAGTTTACGGACAAAAAATGTGTTTTCCAAGTTTATGGATCTAAATGACACACCCTTGCAAGTTCGAGAGCCGATGGCGCATGTAACTCATTAATCAATTGCACACAAATAGGATCAGACAGAGACGGCCGCCATGTTGCTGCGGCGCCGGTAGGGGTGGTAAAGGGCTCAACATTTTGAACTAGAAAATCTAAGGATCGGGCCTTAAAAGGGCCGGGCTCTAAACATATGTATTTTTGAACTAAAAATTTTAAGGGCTTTATTGGGCTGTGAAGATGCCATTAGGGCTATGGCCCATTACCACCCTTAGGCGCCGGTGGCCATGGGAGATGAGGTGGTGTAAGACAGGTTTATTTTTATAAGAAAAATATATGCGAGGGGTTAAATGAAAAATTTATGCTATGCTAGGATGCCATGTCAGTGAAATATGTCCACATGGCTATCATAGGCCTGTGGTGCAACACATGACAAGTTTACGGACCAAAAATGTGTTTTCCAAGTTCGTGGACCTAAATGACACACCCTTGCAAAGTTCGAGAGCCCATGGTGCATTTAACTTATTAATCAATTGCACACAAATAGGATAGGGAGAGCATGTACAGTATGTACCTGGAGACGGTAGAATGATGTGATATTGTTGATGAGCTGCTCCAACTTGCATGCAATGGACAGGAAGGTCACACTCACTGATTCAACCATCTGCATTGCGTCTCCAACGACTACACCTGGCATGAGCTCGTTATTAATGATAGATAGACACTACCTTTGTTCACAAAACGATATAATTAATTCTAGATGTATTTCTTGGTTAAAACGTCTATAGTCTGGCAAGATATATAGAAAAAAATATTTTATGACACCAAATAAGCATAGTAGGGTAGCTCGGGTCTCACTAGCGACACCAAGGTGGCGTGGATGGCGTCGGCCTGCGTGCACCATCGACGCCATGGTGGCGTGGATGGCAACACGGTGCCATCCTTGCGGTGCAGACCCTGCGGAGACAGAGGCAGCGGAGACATCGGGACGTCATGAGGTGCTGCGGCAGTGGTGGACGGGATCTTGTCCCGGTGGTGGTGGATGGGACTCCGAGGTGCTGCGAGAGGCCGCGCGCGGTGGTCGTCGGCTGCGCGTGGCGAATTGGCGGCGGTGAGCGGCAACGCGACTGTGAGTGCTGCGGCGTGAGGAGGTGCGAGTTGGCTACGACGCGTAGTGACACGGCTGCGCCGCCGACCCCGGGGGACTTCTTGCTTTGCCGAGCTGTGGACGTGCAGATGGAATGGGATTCTCCGGGCGAAAGCCTCGCCGGCTTCTCGCTGGTAATGATGACAACGGCGTCTGAGGATGTCGTTCTCCCTGTTGGGGGTGTCATCTTGGAGCCCATACCTTCTGCGCGGGTTTCTCCGGGTGAAAGCCCTGTCCACTTGTTGGACAAGCGACGGCGGCGTCTTTGGCGTCGTTACCTTCTTGAGGCGTCGTTGGTGGAGATACTTCTCGGCTAGGCGGTGGAAGGCCACCGGTGGCTTGGCGGGACGGCTTGGTGCAGGTGGCGAGCTCGAAGGCGGTTGCCTAGCTCATGCGGCGGAAACCAAAATCATACTGACGGCCGGGGTGGTCACATGGATGTTGGATCTGGCTGCTTGCAGCGGAATGCGGCGGTTGACATTGCTTGGCAATTGTCAGTGCAGCGTGGGACTGCGTCGGAAGGCGGCGCTTGCGGCACCATCATCGTGGGACGGCTTGGTTTGCAGCGGACTGTGGCGGGTTGCTCAGCTTTGCTCAGCAACTCCGGTGTGGTACATCGTCGAAAGATGGCGCAAGCGACAACTTGGCTTGCTAGTATGGCGGCGGAGGCTGTTGCGTGGGTGGCGCAACGTGATGCGGTCGTTCGGCGGGCACGGCTCGGCTATTTGATGGGGATCTTGAAAGACGGGGCAACACCATTCATCATCCTGATGACGACTTAAGGAACGGATCCGTGGCACGGAGTACTTTGGCGGATGTGGCGAGGCCCCGCGTGCGGTGTCTTCTGCATGGCGACGAGAGCGAGGAGGAGGTCCAGCTGCGGGTGTGGCGAGGCCCCCGTGCGTTGTGTCATCGCAGTGGTGACGGCGAGACAGCCTGCGAGAGGTCTGGATTCGATGGTTTCACTCTGTCAGATGGTGTTTGCTGGGGCAGCGGCACTACAGCGACAGGTCCTGCATAGCGGTGGCCTTCTCGGCGTGGTGCGGTCTGTTTTTCTTGACTTCTTATCGACGCGGGATCGTGTTTCGACGACAACTTCCTAGGCAGAAGGAGGTTGGCTGTCATGACAACTTGACTTACTCGGCCGCCGTGGCTCTGCAGTTTTGAGTGTTTAACCGTGTTGATGCCCCAATCCAACCGGATGAGAGTTGAGGTGTGGTGTCCCTCGGGAGAGTCGTGTTGCGAATTTTCCCGTGTTGACGTCCCAATCCAACCGGGTGTATCTATTTTTTTATTTTTTGTTTTTTTCCTGCCTATGGTCTCACAGGACTATAGTATTGTATTCTTCTGCTATATCAATAGAAACTCGCACTATCTTGTGTGGTTCGTTAAAAAAAAGCATAGTATGAAAACATATCTCATGACAAATTTAATCATACTTATGTGTTAGTTAAATAAAATAAAAAATACTTTAATTTGATACTCTGCTAAAATTATATTCTTTTATGGATGGAAAGAGTAGTAGATAGATATGGAGTACCTTCTGTCCATGATATATGATGGTATGACCATATTAGATGATACAGTATACACCTACTCCCTACTGTAGCGCCGCCGCCAGTCCCATCCTATCCTTTATGAAATTAATGCCTTATCATTCAATTCTACCTACTAATGTAAAACATGTCAATTGAATTTGGTACACATCAAACGCCTGGTTATTTTTTAGGGAAAATTCGATTCATGCCACCACAACTCCGTGAAATTGGGTTTCATGTTCAAAATCATGCCACTCAATGACATGGATTTCAACATGAAATCCAACTTCAAGAAATTGTAGTGGCATGGATCCAACTAACCCTATTTTTTAATAGGATAGCCATGTTTATCTAATTTAATCTGCTAGCTAGGCCCATATGCCACAATAACGTCAACAGATCTGCCAATACAAATTATAAGACCGAATTGAATTACTGAGCAAAAATATATTATCGTGCCAAGGCCCATCGTAGGAACATATATCTACCTGACAGACATCCCTGATCCCCAATTCGCCATCCTTTCCCCGCTTCCGGCGCCGCCTCTCCTTCCTCCGAGGGGAGGATGAAGTCGAAGTGGATCCGGGAGCTCCTTGCAACCGGAACCATGCCGTCCACCGGTGGATCTGCTGTTTTGGCGGACACGAACTCGTCGTTGTCCCGATGTAATGGTACTGGGTCACGACGTCCCTCCCATGTCCTCCTCAACGTCGACGCCGTCGTCGGCATCCACAAGAACCGCACCACCGCCACAACCTTCAACAGGAACGGGGCGCTCATCCAGGTATCCTTCCTGCTGAAACCCCCCACCGCAGCCCTCCATCGTGTACGTGGCCTCCGACGATCTGAACCCGTTCGTGGATCCATTCATCCTCTGCTCGGTGGACGACCTCCTCCTCCTCCGCGTCAACGTCGGGCGCAAATCTGGCCACCTCTCGCTTAAGCACTCCCACGACTACTACGTCTACCGGGCTTCCACCGAATACCCGTCGCTCGATCTGCTCGAGAGCCCCCCGGACCCCGTCTTCCAAGGGGAAGACGTCGGCCTCCTCCCTCGTCCGGACGGGCTGTTACACCGTCGCGTCGCTGATGGACATAGGCAGGAACGACGTGTACGAGCTCCAGCTGTACCACTCCGAGAACTCCACCTGGACGACGCGCAGGGTGTCCGTGGAACCGCCGCAGTGGAAAGAGGATTCCCATGTACTGCGTTGCGCTCCTACGCCACTACAACGCCGCCGTGGTCACCATCGGAGGCGAGGATGGCACCATCCTGCTCTGCGACGTGCTCCGCCCCGACTCTTCCCTTCGTGGAGTGCCCATCCCACTGCCATCGAGGCAGATGAGCCTGAACAAGGGGTTGGGAGTGGAGCTAGACTTCGGAGGGCACACCCGTGGCGTCTCCTTCAACAGAGACAAGGGCTGTCCCATGCTTGTGCACCTGGAGCGCAACGAGTCTCCTCCTCCTGTTTATGCGGCTACCAGGGGTCTTTACGGGGAAGAAATAAAGGTTCTTGATTGGGAGGTCACCACGTGGAGCAACAGCAAGATGAGCGACTCCCTGGAGGATTGGCACGAGGAACGCAGCGTCCAGGCTTCCAACATCACCATTGACGCACGGATGCTGGAGGGATCTGGGTTGCCATGTAGACCACCACCACGAGATCACAGCAATGACCAGGCCGCTGTGGCAACAGCACAAGCACAACAACAGCTAGAATTGCACAACCTCAGTGTTTGTCAGCCCACTCTCTGTCCCAATGGTGCAGACGACATTGTGTACTTGGTCTTGGTGGCAAGGGAAAAGTATCTGCACCCCAAAGCATGGTTTCTTGCTGTTGACATGAAGGAGCAAGGTACACTGAAGCATGTGGCTTCCATTGGTGAGCAAGGTCATCCGTTTTGTGAACGCATCTATTGTCTTAGTAGGATCTCCAAGTATACGAATCCCAAGGTGATTCGAGACCAAAAAAAAAAAACGAAGCCCAAGATGGCGTTAAAAAGTTCGGCTACTGACCCAGGTATAACTAATTGGCTTCTTGTATCATATATTTTCTGCAAATTGAATTGATGCCTACTCTTGTGTTCTTTTTATATACTCTTGATTCTTGGAATCGGACATACTGTCATTTTATTTTATTATTTGTATTGCTCTGTTAGTAATATCACAAATGCTTGAACTTTTAGATGTTAGAAAGATGATAAGTGGATGTACACTAATTAGTTTATTTTACACTTTCAGTTAGTAATGTTGCAAATTGTTGAACAACTAGATATTCGTAGTGGACAGATGGGCATGGGCATCTGTGTATCAGTGGAAAAGGTGGGTTCCAGCCATAGGTCCATATGTGTGTGTCCTAACAGTTGTTTCCCTTGTACCCACTGATTTCAGTTGCCAATGATGAGGAAGTGAACTTATAGCAAGATAAGAACAAATGTGAGGGTGTAATTCTAGCAAACTATTAGGAGGGCTGCTGTGTCTTAATTGAATTGATGTTCCCAACACTACTAGAAAAAGGGCTATTCGTCCACGTTCAATTAATACCAGTTGCTTTTGAGCCGGTACTAATGTCCATTTAGTACCGGTCAAATAGCACAGTAGCTCCTAAAACCATTTAATACCGGTTTGTAACACTACCCGGTACTAAATGCCATCATTTAGTACCGGTTGGTGTTACAACCCGGTACTAAATAGCTTCCGGGCCCCCAACCATTTAGTACTGGGTAATAACACCACCCGGTACTAAATGGTGGCATTTAGTACCGGTTGGTGTTATGGCCCGGTACTAAATGGTTATGGCCCGGTACTAAATGGTCTGTTTCGGTTACTTCAAAAGGATGGCATCTTCAATGCACTCACATGTGCTGTGTAGGTGGGATTATAAAGTAAGCTCCGCGTGAAGACTGAAGTTGTGTGTTCGATTCCTCAAAATTGCATGCATTTTTTCGTCTTTATTGTCTGTCTTTAGTACCGGTTGATGCGACCGATACTAAATGGCCATCCATTTAGTACCGGCCGGCCAGTACCTGTTGAAACAACCGGTACAAAGCCATCCCCATGACCGGTACTAATAAGCTATTTTCTAGCTGTGCAAGCAAGTAGAAACTATTTTGGTTATATACTGATTACTTGGGGTCAAGCCCATAAGGGATTATGTTTTCTTTATCCTTACTAAAACCTGCAGTCCCTGAGCTTATGTTTCCCAGTTGAATTAAATTATTTATGTGTGTATGTACGGTGGTAAGGCCATTAAAAACTTCATTCCAAATTATTGCAAGACATTTTGTCTTTTCTTGATACATAGTTTTTTTATGCACTTAGAAATACACTATATCTAGATACATAGTGAAACTAATGTATCCAGAAAAGCCAAAATGTATTATAGTTTGGAATTGAGGGAGTATGCATGGCACAATGGAAATGTGACTATTTTTTTCGGAACTGATTCCTTACATCTCAATCAAACTAGGGTACTTCACCTAATATTTATGCTGTTTCGTTGTATTGTTTTAACAGTTTCTGTGGACGAAAAAGAATCCAACTATCAAGCTGATGCTGTGGAGTGATGCCTGCTGTGCTGCAGCCAAAGATGGATCTTAGTGAGGCCGATGCTCTGCCACTGCTTGCCATGGACGATTTAATAGTCTTTTGTGATGTTTTAGTGATCTCATTATGTCACTGAAATCTATTTTAAGTTTCAAGGCTAGAGGACCTATGCTTGTGGATTTGAAGTTGTTTTCTATGTGTGGAACCAACTCGTATGGTATGCTTGTGGATTTGAAGTTGTTTTCTATGTGTCGAACCAACTTGTATGGTATTGAAGTCAACATATTAAGGAACCAGTTAAGCTTTGGAACATTATTTTGCATGCTACACCAATACATGTTTATGTTGTTAACTGAACAATGTATGATAGAGTTATATATAGTTTGTCCTGCTAAAGCAATTAGTTCCATCATAATCCATTTTAAGTCATGTCTCCCCATTAATCGTCCTTTGCTCTCTTTTTTTTTGAAGTTAAAGGCAGGAGCACTGCCAGATCATATAAGAAGAAGAAGCATGCGAGGTCTTACATAGGTTGTGATTACATAAAAGAAAAGAACACTCAGACTCATGATTAAAAAACAACATGACTACACTAGTTAAACCCTCGTGCTACACAGGCCTGGTGCCTAACCGCCATCTCCTATTTAATTAGGCTGAGCACTCGAACAGGTGACTGCGCCAAACCTTGGAAAATCCTCCTATTTCTTTCGTTCCAGATATTCCAAATCGTGTATAGAAGGACAGCCGCAAAATGACTTTTGTTGTGCGTCGAAGCCCGCGAAAGAGCCTCGTTCCACCAATCCTCAACATGAGCATCTGATGATGGCACAGCAATAAGACCCTTCGTCCAGACGTGAACCAGAAACCAGACCTCCTGAGCAAAAGGGCACTGCAGACAGAGTGTGCTGCCGATTCAAGTGCTTGATCACAAAGGCAGCACTGCGGATCACACGGAATCCCTTTGAGCGTCAGGTTGTCTGCAGTCTGAATTTTTTGTTGGAGGTACAGCCATCCGAAGAAACAATGTTTGCCCTCAGTCTTTGCCTTCCAGATAGCAGTGGAGTTGAAAGTGCAGTAAGAACCCGCAAACTGAATTGCATATGCTGATTTGGAAGAGTACTGACCATTTGCCGTCCACTTCCAAGAGATTATGTTCGACTGATCAGAGAACACCACCTCCTGCACTCTCTCCCACAGTAGAATAAACTAAGCCATCTCCTCAGCATTTGACATCCTCCAAAGTCCCCTGGTCCAGGTTTGATTCTCCACCTCCTCCCTGACGGTCAGGCCCTTGCGCCACGCCAGCTTGTAGAGTTTTGGTGCAAGATCCCGAGGAGCAACACCGTCTGACCACGTCGACTCCTAGAACAAGGCCGAGCAGCCATCACCCAATGTAACCACCGTTGAGCATCTGAATAACTGCTTATCTGTGTCCGAGCAAGGGATGTCATATCCCACCCAAGGCCGCTCTAGGTCCGTCCACTTGAACCACAACCAGCGCAAACGCAAAGCTCTGCTGAATTTTTCCAGATCGAGTACACCCAGCCCTCCAGCAATTTTGGGCCTCTTGATTTTGTCCCAAGCCACCAGACACTGCGCTCCAGTAGCCTCGGCATTCCCATTCCACAAGAAAGCCCTTCTGATCTTATCAATCTTCTTGACCGCCCATTTTTTCAGTTCAAATACAGTGAGGAAGTACACTGGGATGGATGTGAGCAGGGGTGGAGCCAGAAAGTTGTTTTTTTCATTATTAGGGGGGCCAACCATACAAATTTATATAAAAATTTAATCAAAATTTAAATTTCTAATGTAAATTTGGGGAGGGGGGGGGGGCAGGCCCCTGTCCATCCCCCCTGTCTCCGCCCCTGGATGTGAGCACCGTATTCATCAATTTGAGATGCGCATACTTGTTCAAGAAACGACCCTTCCACGCTGGCAACCAGTTGGCACCTTTATCAATGATCGGCTGAATGTCAACGCGGCGAAGCTGTCTGGTGTGCAACGGTAAACCTAGGTAAATGCAGGGAAAATTCTTGACAGGGCAAGGAAAACCCTGCAGCACCTCCTCCAAGTTGACAGAGTCACAATGAATCGGATAAACATCACATTTACTGAGATTTATGTGTAGACCGGAAGCCTGACCGAACATCTGAAGTAAAGTGGAGACAACCTGCACCTCACTGCTAACCGGGTTCAGAAAAATAGCAGCATCATCTGCGTATAAGCTTGCTCTCAGTTTTACAGTTCGGCCTCCTATATCTGACAGAAGTCCATCTGAGACAGCTAGATCAAACAAGCGTTGCAGTGGTTCCATAGCGATGATGAATAATAAAGGAGATAGAGAATCTCCTTGCCTTAGCCCCCGAAAGTGCCCAACCCATTTTCTCTTGACCCCATTGAGCAGAACAGATGTGGAACTCGATCCCAGAAGCGACGAGACCCAAGCTCTCCATTTTGCCTGAAAACCAAGCTGCTCAAGGACTTCCATAAGAAAGTCCCACCGCACACTGTCAAATGCCTTTGCTATATCCAGTTTAAGGAATAACCCCGGCTTTTTCCTCCTGTTCAAGTCCCTCACAAGGTTCTGTGCATAAAGGAAATTGTCATGAATGCTCCTTCGTTTGATGAAAGCACTCTGAGCTCTAGAAATCAATGCATTTAGCTCCACTGAAAGTCTGGTTGCTAGTATCTTTGAGATCAACTTAGCGATGGAGTGAGTTAGACTGATGGGTCTGAAATCCCCAATGCCCTGTGCATCCTCCTTCTTGGGCAGCAGTACCATGTGGGCCTTGTTTAACAGCAAGAGGTACTGGTCATGCTATTGGTGGAAAAAGTCCAGTGCTGCCATGATATCACCTTTAACTGTTTGCCAGCTCCTTTTGAAGAACAGCCCAATGTACCCATCAGGACCTGGCGCCTTGTCAGCAGCTATATCACTAATAACTGCCTGAACCTCTTCCTCAGTAAAAGGATCCTCTAGATGTGCTAGATCATGGCGCTGAAGTTGCAGTGCTTCCCAATTCAGAGTTGCTGTTCTTGGCAGAGGAGGACCGAAAAGTGAACTGTAATGTTGAAAAATTACTTCGGCTTTGTCTTGATGTAGGAAATGTGTTGTATCATCCGTTCTGATGGATTGGATAAAGTTCTTCCGTCGCCTACCATTGACCTGCATGTAAAATAGTTTTGAGCTTGCCTCAGAAGCTTTAATTGCAGTTAGCCTCGCTGACAGCTTTGCCCTCAGTTTGGCCACAGCCGTCATACCCAACAGTTTCACTTTCAAGTCCCTTTTCAGATGGATCTCATGCACACTGAGTTGCCTGTAGTCTTGAGCAACATCTAGAATTCCAATTAACATTTTGGCAGCACACAAAAGGACTCTATTATTCCCAATTAAAGATCTTGCCCATCTCCTTAGAGCAGTACTAGTTCTCTGCAATTTTATGTGCAAACGCAAGAAAGGATTTGTGATCCTCACTTGCTTATTCCAGGCCTGCTGCACCACTTCATCATAACCTTGTAACCTCGGCCAGAAAGCCTGTCATGCACCGGCACCCTCGGCGGCGACCTCCTCCTATCCGGAACCCCAAACTGCCAGTGGAAGTGATGCTTCATCGGCCACTCCCTCTCAGGCGAGTCCGCTGGAATCCCACTGGTACCACTGCCATAACTCTTCGAGGAGGGGCTACTTGGCGGTGATGAAAAATCTAGAATCTCATCATTGTGCAGCAAAACTTCATAGTCAAGCAGCGTTGCAATACCCGGCCGGACCTCTGGCAGCCCCATGTCTGGGTCCCCCATCTGCACCATGAACTCATGATACTCTTCCTCCGAGAACTCCACCGGCTCCTCTAGCTTCAGTGTACCCTCCATAGCAATGGCATCCGGATCCAAAGTAGTAATCCAGACACAGACACTACGGGAGACCCCCCCCTTTGCCGTGTGCCCATGGGCACACGGTAAAGCCCCAAAAGCCCACGGCAAACCCTTTGCCGTGTGCCGCACACGGTAAAGCGCACACGGCAAAGAGCATGTTTGCCGTGTGCCCGACATATTGCACACGGTAAAGGTTCTGGCACACGGTAAACAACGGGTTTCTGGTAGTGAGACACAGGCCCTCTCCTCCTCCCTCCTCTTCTCCGTATCAATCCTGTCCACGACAGTCTCAGCCGAGAACAACTTGCTAATAGTATCAATATCTGCTGCATGAGCAGGAACACCCTCAATACAAACACGTACTCGGTACTTGAGCTTGCTCGTCGCTGCAACTCCGAACTGGCGTGTCCAAGGCATGAGATGAAGGCTAGTGTTGCCCACAGAGAGATGTCGACGCCCCAGCGCAGCATTGCGCTGAGCCGGCTGCTCAAAACGAAGTAGGAAGGTGGCGTCCTTGAGCTTGGAAACCGCCACAGCAAACCCCGGGATGCGAAGCTGGTGAAACACCTCCCTGTGCACCTGCTCACAAGTCAGGCGCGCCCTAGCATCCAGCAGTACCCCGACGAGTGAGTGCAGCTGAACATCTCTTTCCGCCTCCCTGATGGCCCCAGTGCGAGGCGCACAAGCGGTCACCCAGGCAGGGCGATGCTCCGGATCTCCCGGGATGAGCTCCATCCTCCCTCACCGGCGACCCCTTCGCCTCGTCCCCCAACTCCAGCCCCCTCACAATAGGTTTCCACTCAGCAAAACTAGCCCCGCGGCCTGCCTTGCAATAGCGAGCTTTGTGGCCGGACTTGGAGCACAAAATGCAGCGCGGCGGGTCTCTGCACTGAGCTATACGGTGGTCACGAGCAAAGCAGTTGAAACATCTATCCCCAGCCCTAGCCCTGAGAGAGTGAATGAGGCTCAAGGGGGAGTAAACACGGTCACCCAGATGCTCCAGAGCGGGGATCCGGCGAGCATCCCGGCCATGAAGACCCAACTACCCCCTAGCTTGGCCATGAATGCGAGCCTGCAGGCGGTCCCAAACCGGGGTGCGCTCACCCTGCAACTTTCTCCTCTCCACGCTCCAACCACCCCTAGCTTGAGCAGCAGCATTGATTCGTGGTCGAAAGGTCTGGACCCCAACATGTGCATCCCTATAGGAGACACGGTGCGCTGTCAGCTTCACAACGACCGAGCGCAGCTTCTGCCCATCCTTCCGCAGCCCGGACCTCAGACCTCCAGAAGCGCGGCTTGAATCCTTGTCCCTTCCATCAGTCTTGATCGTCCTATCCTCAGGACTCGACGACTCCGAAGCCGAGTAGTACTGCAGATCCAGCGCCTCCTCCACAGAAGAGAAAGGCAAGGTTTGTGGGTTTGTGGGAAAGGTTTTCGCTGGGGACAAAGTGTCCAGCAAAGGGGGTTTTGCCGCCGGTGGGTCACCGGACGGCGGCGGCGGCGGCGGAGGAGGAGGAGGAGGCGGAGGCATGTCCCCGTCCCCGGCTCTCATCGGCCCCTCACAGCTCCTAGCCAATGTATGGTTTGGTTGAGGTCTAGCGAATTTTTTAGTCAGGCGAAATGCGTGATCCATCCACTGGTCTAGTAAAATTTAGGTTCGGCCATGGCCAATGCTCTGCACTCGTCCTTTGCTTTTGGCACTACAAGTAAGTGCATCTACAAGTCTTATGCACTGTGACTTGAGAAAAGTTCCAAAGTACAAACGAAAGACGTAACTACAGCAAAGGCCCTCAAAGCATAAGAGACAAACAATCTAAGTTGCTTGGCTCTCGCACTACGCCATAGTTTAGCCTCTTGCTTGATCTTTGCAATCATCATCATCGGAGATTTATGCTGATGCTTGAAAGACGTGAGTTCTGCTCCCTCCGTAGCTCCCAAGTGACAAGAAGTGCCAACGATCTTGCTGCTTTACATCAAAAACACCTGTTAGCGTCCATTAACATATCGCTTCCCATAGCCATTTTGAATATATGCAGCTGGTAAAAAGGTAGATGACTGATTCACTTAGAGAGTACAATATTGTTGATTGGGCCAACCGAGAGCTAGAAGCCGATCAACCGTCCATAGACTGATTTTGCATTGTTAGCCATGCAACGAACTTGCAAGTTGGAGGTGTCTAAGTTTTCCAAATTAACTTTGTCAAAAATCTGTGTTTATGGGCTTATGGCGCCTATAAATTGTGCCAAGTATGCCGAGTGAGCTCTGCACTCCCCAGATGCAATGGGCTTCCATGTAACTTGGTCCTAGGATTAAATTCCACCCCTCCTATAGTCCTTGCCAAAGCTAAGAGATTATTATCCCTCACCTATTTATTTATTTATTTTTATATAAAGGGTTCAAAATCCTTCGGGCGTTCGCCATTCAACCGGGCAGAGCGCCAAAAAGATGCTTTTGCTCTATTGCCAAGTGTGATCTTTAACCTAGTCTTATTAAGATAAATAAACATTGGACGCAGAACATGCAAAATTTTGGAGCTATATATATACCTACAACACATTTGGTCATTGACGAGTAGAAAAAATTTGCGCCTCTTTAGTTCCTATATATAGCAGTAAGTATAGCTAAATCAGCATGGGAAGAGTCTCTTGAGCTCGTCGGTGGGGTTGGCCAGCCACGCGCAGAACAGGCACGCGGCGGCGGCGACGGACGCGGCCGAGAGCGCGGCCAGCCAGCCGAAGTGCGCGGCGACGCTGGCGACGGCCATCATGGCGAGGCTGGCCACGGCGATCTCCGTGGCGCCGATCAGCTTGGCCTTCCCCATGGGGTTCCCTGTCTGCACCATCTGCAGCCCGACGACACTGTACGCCATGTGCCCCAGCCGCGACGCCACCTGCATATGCATGCATACATATCATCATGGCGTTCATCACGTCCTCCGATTGAGCTCAGGGTCTCCATGCCGCCGTGATGAGAATAGAAGTGTTGACACTATTTTTTGACACGTGTCAAGGAAGTTGATTCTTATGAAGGGAAGATGACTGATTTGGAAGAAACCAAATGATACACATGATTGGAATCGGCCGATGGAAGTCCGTCCGATGGGCCAGGAGAATATTCTGCGAAGATGCTGATCCGCTAGCTCTGGTGCTCGGCCGATGGAGAGTTGCCGTTGAAGTCAAGGAAGGAGAAGAGGATCCGGACTCTACGAGAATCTTGATGATTCGGTTGTAATATTTTAAGTAGTTTATCTTTTAGATAGTCTTTTTTAGGGTCAAGTAATGTTTGCCGTGATCGGTTAGGACTTGATAGCGCTAGCCTATATATATCAGTTGTAAGGGACTGGAAAAACTTGATACACATCCAATACAACACAACTTTACAATTCCTTTGCACTTTTTCGGCGACTTCACCTTTTCTTTTTTTTTTCGACGAGTTCTTTCAAGTCGATCAAGGACGCCTCACATTCGAGCGACTTGATTTTCTGGTGAGTTTTCGTTTTACCGAGTATATTTGAGCTTTAGCTACCGGACGCATCGCTGTGGTTTCGTTCAAATCTATTCAAAAGTTATCGAGTTCATCTAGGCTTTGACTTCCATGCGCATCGCTGTCGTCTCGTCTAGATTTATTCACAAATTACACGGCTTCATGATCTATTTAATCGGCTGTTAGTTCTCTTGTTTTCTCGTTAAATCTTGCAAAGCCGGTTACATTAGTTATGAGCTCAACTTTGTTCAGATCCATACATTCGTGGGTTTGTGCATTATTTTCTGGCACGTGTCGGTTTAGATCAAAGCCGTCTATTGTATACTGATATCGGCAGCCTCTTGCCGATCTCCTTTAGATCGCTTTTAATACACGTTTATCTTACCCGATCTGTTATCTTTTTCTGTATCGGCAGAGCCTTGCCGATACGCCACCCGAGACATTCGGAATTCCAGCCGATACGCTCTCGGATTTTACTTTGTTTTTCTCCTTTGTCAATTTCAGGTCAAATTGACTGGCACGCTTGGTTAACTTTTCGTGACTCGGCGAACACTTGCCCTCGGATTCTAGTGTATTGATTTTTGCCAAAGTGTCGATAGGTGATCTTACTATGAAGCCGAGGAAGGTGAAGAGGGCGCCGCGCCGTGAGACGGGGCCGGCCGGCGAGGAAGACCGCGACCGCCGCGCCCAGGAGCGCGCTCTGCGCCACCAGCCTGTCACGGTGCACGGAACGAAGAACACGCGCTGGTGTCAGGACTGTCACGATCGACCGCGTTGTTATGTTTGTGGCAGGCATGTAGCAATGTACTGTTCTGACGGACCTTGAGAATGCCCAGCTCCTCGACAAGGTATGGAGTGACGAACGTGGCCAGAATCCCCACCGCCGCCGAGCACCGACGCGCTGACGCCGTGGTGGATGAGGAAGGTGGTCATGAGAGCGCCTGATGGTCTCCGCCCAGGCCTTGCCGACAGCCGCCGCGCTCCGCCCATGTCGTCCAGCTGGACGCTCGAGCGGGTCCACCGGACTATGGCTAGTAGAGTGGTCGAAGATGCCGTCGGTGAGCCGGTTCATGGCGCCGATTAGGAAAACCAGAAGGGGCAGGGCGCAGGAGAGCCTCACGCAGGTCACCGGGTCGTTCCTGGACAGCAGCACGGCGAAGATGGACGCCCCGGCCGTCTCGCAGACGAGATCGACCCTGCTAGCTAGTTGAGCAGCCACAGTATCAGAGCTCTGATCATCATCCTCATGATTCCACGTCGTCTGAACATCTGGCAATGACGTGTACCTGGACGACGAAGTCGCGCTCTGCGATGACGCCGAGGGAGAAGCAGGAGAGGCGGTCGACGGCGAACCACGGCTGCAGGAGCAGCGCCGAGGCAGACGGAGCTCGAGGGACGGCGAAGGCGTAGCGTAGGTGACCATCGCCGCCGACACCAGGTGCGCCGCCGTCTGGATCGCCGTCAGTGATCGGTACGCGGGGATCCGGGGCAGCGAGCTCACGAGATCCCCGACCAAGAACACCACGAACTGCGCACGCGCCGGATTCGGATCGCCCGTCGGGCCGCCAAGAACTAGTAGTCTGCAGAGACAGAGTGTGGAAGGCAGAGCAGAGCATGCATGGCGCACCTTTGAGAAGAAGCCGAGGACGGCGACGGGGAGGAGACTGGGGTTCAGCGTGGCGATGGCGGCGGGCCAGGTGAAGTTCCACAGCTGCTCGGTCACGTTCCCGGCGATGCATACAACGCTGTTCGTCATCGCGTCACGCGGTTGGGTTGAGTTCAGTTGGAGACGTGTCAACGGGTAGTCCAAAAACAATGAGCACCAGCGTACCGTTCATGGCAGCCGGGTAAGCAGCCGTTTCTGTTTCTCCCGAGAGGCGACCATCCTCGCCGTCTTTGTTTGTTCTCAACAGCGGTGATGCCGAGAGGCGTGTCGCCGCCGGACGGGCGCGCGTCGGCCTTGAGCAAGCTCAGCTCCGTCTGGAGAATGTCCGAAGACAGCTGGACGAACGGAAGGCCGTCGAGTTCCTCTGTCGCCTCCTCCTCCTCCTCCTCGGCTGTGGCCATGCCCGTCTTCGTCGGTCTGATGCGGAGGCGCAGCTCGGGGCGAAGCGCCTCGCTGGACTCCGGCTGTACGGGCGCATACAGAGGTCCCCAGTGACTTTTAACGATCGTTGCCTGGGGTGGGTTAGGTTTCAAGAGCACTGAGGACGGAAGATGGAGCAGGAAATGGGGCGCGCGCACGGTACCTGGGCGCCGGTGGCGGCGCGATTCGACGGCGGGCCGGGCTCGGACTGGGCAATGCCACTGTTGCTCGGGGCAGGAAGCGGCGGCCCCAGGTGGAGTGGAGGAGACGTGGGACTGAGGCGGCGAGAGCAGCTTGGACACGAACGGCGCCATGGTAATTCTCAAAAAAAAAAAAACAAGGATAGCAACCAAGCCTTGCAGTAATCAAAACAAAAGATTAGCAATATTATCATGGAAGGTATCAATGTCACCATCTCCTAATTCATTGCCTTTTATTCTTGACATAGCAAGTTGCTTGACTGACGTTTGCATTTCTTGACATAGCAAGTTGCTTGACTGACGTTTGCATTGTAGCTTTCATCTTTGGTGATGACTTTCTATATACAGAGCAAAGTCATGAGGTTAACCTTTTTTTTATTATTAATCTAGCTGCGGGAGGGAGACTCGCCGGGCCACAACGGCGCACTGAGGCGTTTATGGCATGGCCCCCTGGCCAATCACAAATTCACAATTCACAGCCTTCATGGTGGCATCTCATCGACCGCTCTAGTACTCATATTCGGGAACCTTTGCAAAAGAAATTACTAGATCGGGATTTGATGGGCTAAAACTAGAGCTTGGAGGAAGTTCGGCATGAAGAAGGTAATTTCGGATGTAGTCTTAGTGCCCGTTCGGTTGATCAAGATTCAAGAATACACCAGGAATTCTTCTAACGAAATTACGTCTAGTTTCTATGTCTTTTAAATTATATAGACACTAAACATATAAATATATTTTCAGTAGCTAGTTCTCTTAAAATAACTTTTGTTCACATATCTTTTCTTTTTAGAGCAAGGGTAGTAGTACAGCTCGCTCTATGGTTCGTGTGCTTTTTTTTTTGGTTTGTGTGCATATTCTCTTCCCCCCACCTAACATTCATCCCATCTACTTCTACAACCCTTTACTATAGGACTCGCCACATCTCTTCTTACCTTGGTTTTCATGTAGATATAGTTTTTTTTCTATAAGAAACTATTTCCTTAGCTATCTTCTAATTTCAATATCACATTATCATTTTGCTGAATTAATGCTTTAATTAATAATTATAGAAATAAGTTAAATCATTTATGGTGTGTTTGTTTTGTGAAATCACATCATGCTTCATAAAGTTTATATCATGAGTTGATCCACTATATTTTAGTGAAATCAACCTACTATAGGTTATGAGAAATAGCAAGATGGTAATAAATCAACTCATTCTTTTCTACGGAGTATAAACTAAATGAAAAATTAAGAAATGAGAAAAAAAACCAGTTCAAACAAACACAACTGGCGCGAGTGAATTCTTGGGCAGCAGCGTCCCGTCTGTGAGCCAATTCGCATTTGTTTAGGTTTTCTGTGAGCTTTCGAATCCCGTCTTGTGGACATTTCAAAAACCAAAAAGCCCACGGAAGCTTAATGCCAGAATCTCACTAATGAGCTTTTAGGCTTTTGGTTTATGGGAGCTGTTTAGTTTCTTGAAAAGTTCAAAAACATCTAAAAGTGACCAAAGTTCAAACAAACAAGCTTATAGTGTATATCTAAATGCATAGAAAAATCACGTATCTAGAAAAGGCTAAAATATCTTACAATTTGAAGTGGGAGAAGTATATGGTAAATCTAATCATACTTATTTAGTGTCACAGATATTAATATATTTTTTTTATAATTATAGTCAAACTTAGAATGGTTTGACTTATTATGTTAAAAAAGCTGCATTTTCTCCGGAGGTAGTAGTGCGTGGTGGCAGCATTATTATAACAGAACATATTACACGGTTATCTTGATGATTTGTGTTATGGTCACATCATGTGTTTTAATTTGTCTTGAAATAACTAATGTTTTTTTAAGAAAAATAGGTGTAGTTAGGATTATTTTCTTTTTCCCTCTTCTTAATATAGTGGTATAAGTTACACAAGTCGCTCTAAAATAGATTAAGGGGCTGAGAAAAAAAAATCAACTTCTTTGCTTCACAAAAATCATTTTCTCCATAAAGTTTTATCAGAGAGAATCGCTTCAGTTAAATAATAATAATAATAATAATAGAGAATCACTTCTCCGTCCATTTCCTCACCGACAAAGCACTCATGGCAGTATTTCTGGGCTGCATCTAGGTGAAGCTCTGTCAAACAAATTCCGTGATTCCTTAAACAAACTTGGAGATTGAGAGCTAGAAAAGTAGTTTCTTCTTATTCACTCTACACATAGAGTCACTTTTTATTTAGTTAGGGGTAAAGTCATAAAGATATTATAAAAATAAATTTCATGATGTATCTAGCTATACTAATTTGGTGTTATAAATATTGGTATTCTTTTCTATAAATTTAATCAAACTTAAGATAGTTTTACTTAGAATAAGAAAAGAAGTTGATTTATTTTGGGACAAAAAGAGTATACAACATAAAAAAAATATATACATGATGTATATTTTGGGACGAAAAGAGTATAAAACACAGCAAGAACATGCTTTGGGACGCACAAAGAATCAAAACTAACAAACCATTATTTAAACACTACAGCCTTAACAGGTGTAGGAGCTACCGAACATGATCTTACTTGAAAACTAAATCCCTCAATTTCATAAAAAAAAATGTCATTTTACTTATCGAGGAGTCAAATACTTTTAACTTTGATCAATATATAAAATAAAATATTAATACTTATGGTGCATAATTAGTACCATTCGATATGTTGCTAAATATATTTTTATAAGAAAAAATATTTGGAGATACAAATGTTGTTAATATTTTCTATAAACTTAATCAAAGTTAAGAAAATTTAAACAGTGCACATCCGTAATGACTATTTTTTAGAGTACTCTCTAGGAGTTTCGGTGCCCCTTACCCAATGTGGGGTCCATTTATTTTGTGGCATAATTATCACATTAATTATGGAAGACCCAATGAATATTGTTTCTTGTTTCAAAAAAGCTAAGAAGTTTGACTACAAAACTAAAACTAAAGTGGCTAAATTTTAGTCACTTTATGGACTAAAGAGCCAAACGGAATGACTAAAAGGTGACTAAAACACTTCAGTTGTATGTATGCACTTTAGTCACTCAAGATGGACTAAAAGGGACTAAAACATTTTTGTCCACTTTAGTTTTTAGTTGGAGCAGAGCTCCAGCTGGATTGGTATGAAAGAACATTGGTCGGTTCACCAAAGTCTTTACCTGAAACTTGCTGGAGCCTGTCAAGAGCTTTGTACTCTCTGAAACCTTCAAAACAGCCTCTAATGCACATCGAAAATAACCAAGAATGTATGCATTTATTTATACTGGAGGTAATCTCTTCCTTTGAAACAAACTTGAACAGTCTGAGATTTTATATGCAGAATTAGTTGTCCTGTGAACATGCCACATCTTATATTCTTAATAGCATCAGTTGTGCTCTCCAAGAGGTATGATGTTGGACCAGCCTGGTGCTTAGAAACAGCTATTTTGCATTTCCATAATACTCAAAGAACAATTGTGTAAGTAGTTAGCTATAGCCTGGTGCTTATAGACAGCTATTTGCATTCAGCAATAAATTCTATCTGATGGTCTTCAGTTCTCCAGGCCTTGGGCCTTTTTTCAGTGGTTGTCCCTGAATCAACACTCTTCCTTCCATGTTCAGGTTTCTCAACTGAACTTTTGACTATCAGAGGATCTTGTACCAGTTATATGTTTTGTAAGTCCGTAAAGCGATCTCCCCATTCAAACATGTACCTGTATAGTTCTTCAAACAAGTATCCCCCAAAGCAATTTCTTGTGTTGCTTCAGATGAAGCGAAAACCTTGAGTGTACCTGTATAGTCCTTGATCCATCACATGTTTAGAACTACAGCTGCTGCTCTGTTCACTAGTACTCCCTCTGTTGCTAATGTAGGTTGTATTAGTTGTCTTCTATGTCAAACTAGTCTAATATTGACCAAGTTTATAGAAGAATGGATCAACATCTGTCACATCACAGTAATTTTAATGGATCAAATTTCATTTATTTGGTTTTGCAAAACAACACATATGCCAGCTATTTAGTTAATGCATAAAGCCATGAGCTAGTTTGAGCTGCCCAACACATCCAAGTTATCACTTATATGAGTTTGAAATGCCACACTTTGAGTTTCCAGAATGATGTTTCCATCTTATATATGCGTTTCCTTTTTCTCAGCCTTTATTAGTGAGCAATTACTGACTGAATTTGTGTTTCTCGATTCTGTATATGTTTATTTTGTTAGATTCTGTTCTTCTCTGTTTCTGTACAAGATCATCTTCTAGATGTAAAACCAGGTATGGGGTACAACTTCTTGATAGGATTACAAAAGGGTTCATCCCTAAACTACTACAAGAGAGAGACAAGGGACAGACGGGGAGAGAGAGAGAGAGAGGAGAGTAGGTGACGCAGACCGTCAGTGGGAAGTCGCGGGTCGGGGAGGAACTCGGAGTCGGCGAGGACGGGGACGTCAGCGGCGATGGGGAGCGACGTGGTGGCGCTTCCCGTCGGCCTCGCGCTTACCCTAGATCAGTAGGGGTGTGGGAGAGGGTTGCGGCGGCAGTGAACCTCGTGTCTAGTGCCTCGGACCCTCTCCCGTTCTATATAGCGCGGGCGACGGGGGCCCACCAGCCATATGGGCTGGACACCCCCGATCAGGGTGCGATCAAGAGGCACGGCCCGATCTTTGGATCGGGCCCTGGAGATCAACTCCAACATTCTCCCCTTGATCTCTCATTGTTCTTATTCTTGTTCTGTATCTGAGTTTGGTCCATTTCATTGCAGATCAGTGTATAGGACGTGCCTCGTCATGACAGTTATTACCGTCAGATTAACAGCCACAATCACCTTTCCGCTTTGAAATAGAGTCTTATTCTAGGGCCCTCTTTGTCCAGGAATTATAGGCTTTTCCTTAAACACATGCCGGCTAAGTGTTCTGTAAACACTTTGGGTGGTAGATCTTTTGTAAGCGGATTCGCTAACATCTTGCTTGTTCTAACATGTTCTATACAAATAGTTTAATCCTGGACCTACTCCATAACAACATAAATCTTAATGTTGATGTGTTTGGCAGCACCACTCGACTTGTTGTTATGAGCACAAAATACTGGTGGCTCGTTGCCGCAGTATAATTTCAGTGGTTTTTTCTACGCTGTCGACCACTTTCTTTCCGGGTACTAATTTCTTAAGCCATGTGACCTGCCCTGAGGCCTCATAACATGCTATAAACTCAGTATACATCGTGGATGATGCTGTGACTGACTGCTTGGAGCTTTTCCACGATATCACTCCCTTTGCAAGAGTTAAGATATATCTAGACGTGGATTTTCTATTATCCGCATCTCCTGCAAAGTCTGATTCTGAATATCCTTCTATTTCTAAAGATTCTGATTTTCTGTATGTCAGCATGAGACCTGTTGTACCCCTCACATAGCACAAAGCTTTCTTTTTTATTTTCCAGTGCTCTATGCCTGGATCACTGTGGTATCTTGATGAGGACATCACTCCTATAGATACAAACGACACTCCTCAAGATGATATACAAGGTCCTATTACTCGCGCACGCGCTCGACAATTGAACTTACAGGTGAGCTCGTTCCTAAGTAATATTTATTGTGAATCTGAGAATAGATGGCTACCTAATGACTTAATTGTACTTAGGAACAAAGGAGAGGACCAGCAAGGGCGTGGAGAAAGCCTTGGAGACGTGGAGGACCAGCAAGGACGTCCGGATCAAGATGGAGGCCCAAACCGATTCGACTTCGTTTCAGTTTCGGACTCCAGGAACAGCCCATACTAAAACGGATGCCCAGGTCGCATACGGAGTCGGATTTGGGCACACTTGATATGGCTGGAAATATAATTTCAAGACTCTTCCAATGGAACTAGTTTTAGGCCCAAATTCATCTAGAGTCAACGGGAATCGTCCGAGGAAGTTGACGTCCAGAATCTGTCCCGGTGCTGCGTCACTGTTTTTGGACCGCGGGTATGTACGTAAAAGTCTTAGTCCTTGTGCCATTCCTGCGCTTTTGGTTCCCAAGAAAGATGGTACTTGGTGTAGGTGAGTTGATTGTAGAGCCATTAATAACATTACCATTCGATATCGCCATCCTATTCCTAGACTTGATGACATGCTTGATGAGTTGTGTGGCGCTATAATTTTTACAAAGATTGACTTGCATAGTGGTTACCACCAAATTAGAATGAAACTTGGAGATGAATGGAAAACAGCTTTTAAGACTAAATTCGGCTTGTATGAGTGGTTAGTAATGCCTTTTGGTTTGACTAATGCACCAAGTACTTTCATGCGATTAATGAATGAAGTTTTAAGAGCTTTTATTGGACGATTTGTGGTGGTTTACTTTGATGATATCTTGATTTATAGCAAGTCTTTGGATGGAACATATGGATCACTTACGTGCTGTTTTTAATGCTTTACGTGATGCACGTTTATTTGGTAACCTTGACAAGTGCACCTTTTGCACGAATCGAGTCTCTTTTCTTGGCTATGTTGTTACTCCACAGGGAATTGAGGTGGATGAGACTAAAATTGAAGCCATAAAGAGCTGGCCGGTTCCCTAGACCATCACACAGGTGAGGAGTTTTCTTGGTCTTGCAGGATTTTATCGCCGCTTTGTCAAAGATTTCAGCACCATTGCTGCGCCGCTGCACGAGTTGACAAAGAGGGGTGTGGTGTTCCAGTTGGGGAAAGGCACATGAGGAGTCCTTTTGCACTTTGAAGGACAAGCTTACACATGCTCCTTTGCTGCAACTTTCAAATTTCGGTAAGACTTTTGAGCTTGAATGTGATGCTAGTGGAGTTGGCATTGGAGGTGTTTTGATGCAAGAAGGTAAACCCATTGCTTACTTTAGCGAGAAATTGCATGGCCCTGTTTTGAATTACTCTACGTATGATAAAGAATTGTATGCACTTGTACGTTCTTTAGAGACGTGACGTCATTATTTATGGCCTAAGGAATTTGTTATTCACTCCGATCATGAATCGCTTAAGTATCTTCGTTCTCAAAATAATCCGAATTGTAGACATGCTAAGTGGGTTGAATTTATTGAATCTTTTCCTTATATTATCAAACACAAGAAAGGGAAGGATAATGTGATTGCCGATGCTTTGTCTAGACGTTATACTATGCTGTCCCAACTTGATTGTCGGATTTTTGGGCTTGAATCGATAACAGAACAATATGCGCTAGACCCTGATTTTAAAGATGTGTTGCTGAATTGTAAAGAGGGACGTACATGGAACAAGTTTGTGATAAATGACGGATTTGTGTTTAGAGCTAACCGTATATGCATTCCAGTTGGTTCCGTTCGTCTTTTGTTGATGCAGGAAGCGCATGGAGTAGGTTTGATGGGACACTTTGGTGCGAAGAAGACGGAGGATGTTTTGGCCACACACTTCTTTTGGCCAAGGATGAGGAGAGATGTTGAGCGGTTCGTGGCTCGCTGCACTACATGTCAGAAAGCTAAGTCGCGCTTGAACCCACATGGTTTGTATATGCCTCTTCCTATTCCTTCGGTTCCGTGGGCGGATATTTCTATGGACTTTGTTTTGGGATTGCCTCGGACGAAGAGGGGGGGAGTGATAGCGTTTTTGTTGTGGTCGATCGTTTTTCCAAGATGGCACATTTTATACCTTGTCATAAAACAGATGATGCCATTCATATTGCTAACCTCTTTTTCAAAGAGATTGTTCGCTTGCATGGTATGCCTTCTACTATTGTTTCAGATCGTGATGCAAAATTCTTGAGTCATTTTTGGCGCACACTATGGAACAAATTGGGGACAAAGTTGTTGTTTTCTACAACATGTCATCCCCAAACTGATGGACAAACAGAGGTCGTAAATAGAACATTGTCTACAATGCTGCGAGCAATATCGAAGAAAAATTTGAAGATGTGGGAAGAGTGTTTGCCGCATGTGGAGTTTGCATATAATCGGGCGGAACACTCCACCACCAAGGTAAGTCCTTTTCAGATAGTGTATGGTTTTAACCCTTGTGCTCCCATTGATCTTTTACCTCTACCTACTACTGAGCATGTACATAGTGATGCTAAGGAGCGTGCTGATTTTGTTTTGAAATTGCATGCTTCAACTAAAGAGAACATTGAAAAGATGACTGAGAAATATAGAATTGCTGGTAGTCAAGGTAGAAAGGAAGTTAAACTTGAACCGTGATTTAGTATGGTTGCATTTGAGAAAAGAAAGATTTCCAGATTTGAGAAAGTATAAATTGATGCCACGTGCTGCTGGACCATATAAAATTTTGAAAATGATTAATGATAATGCATATAAGCTTGAGTTGCCTCCCGAGTTTGGGATTAGTCCCACCTTTAACATTTCAGATTTGAAGCCATATTTGGGAGAAGAAGATGAGCTTGAGTCGAGGACGACTCCAATTCAAGAGGGGGAGGATGATGAGGACAGCACTCCTACGGATACAAACAAAACTCCTCAAGATGATATACAAGGTCCTATTACTCGCGCACGCGCTCGACAATTGAACTTACAGGTGAGCTCGTTCCTAAGTAATGTTTATTGTGAATCTGAGTATAGATGGCTACCTAAAGACTTAATTGTACTTAGGAACAAAGGAGAGGACCAGCAAGGGCGTGGAGAAGGCCTTGGAGACATGGAGGACCAGCAAGGACGTCCGGAACAAGATGGAGGCCCAAACCGATTCGACTTCGTTTCAGTTTCGGACTCCAGAAACAGCCCATACTAAAACGGACGCCCAGGTCGCATACGGAGTCGGATTTGGTCACACTTGATATGGATAGAAATATAATTTCAATATGCTTCCAATGGCACTGGTTTCAGGCCCAAATTCATCCGGAGTCGACGGGAATAGTCCAAGGAAGTTGACATCCAGAATCTGTCCCGGTGCTGCGTCACTGTTTTTGAGCCGATGGTCCGTGTATCGTGTTGGAGCCCAATAGGGGCGCGTCCAGGGGGTCTTGCATGACCTAAACCCTTATTAGCAGCCGCCGCTGCCATCGTGAGACTTTGGGTTTTGCTTAGATTCATTCTGTCAAGAACAGTTGTCACCGTTCATCAGTTTGTGAAACCCCAACTCGTGAGATTAATCATTCATCTGCAGAGTCACTTCATTTGAGCTGTGTTCTTTCAAGTTCTTGCTTGTGTTTTTCATTGCGCTTGCAGGGATTAGCCTTCATGGCGAGGTCAACCGGGTTGTGACACGGTTGATAACCAAAGGAGGTGTGGTGCTAAGATTGCTGGATTCGGGTCTTAGGATCTGAAGCCGGATCGGTGTGTTGTTACGAAAATGGCCTCTCATGCCATATTTCAATATAATGTTTTGGTGATTGATATAGACAACACAACACTTGGACTAATATGATTGTTAAGATGACCATTCTCAGGCTTTTAGGTTCAAGTGATGACAAAGAGAAGATAGGCGTAGCTAGGCCCGAACGGCCGCACCTATGGTGGTTCCGCACCTCTTCGGTCCAAAGGACAAGAATCGAAGAGACTGTGAAGAAAACCAAGTCAAAGAAATCAAGACAGAGATACTTTAGTATCACTGGTTGAACCGACGCTGAGAAAATCACATACGTCGGTGCATTGACTTGGAGCACACCAGGAAGTTTAGTATCACCAGTTGAACCGACGTTAGGGATGTTGAATACGTCGGTGCAATGGACCCCGAAGCTGAGGCAAGGTCTATACACTAGATGAATCGACGATAGGGTCTTGGTGAACGTCGGTGCAGTTGTCCAGAGAGTTTGTTTTTTAGAGTTCACAGGACAACTATACTCATCGGTTAAACCGACGCAGCATTGGTTGATTGCCCGTACACACAACGGCTAGTTTTTGAGGCGGGCAGTTTAGTATCACCGGTTGAACCGACGATGGCTATTGGAGGTGCGTCGGATTAACCGGCGTTAAGTATTTTTCTGGCAGCTTTTCTCCAACGGCTATATTTGCTTGTGCTGCCTATATATACCCCCAAGGCCGGGTCATTTGTGTGTGCTGGAGTTGCTGAAAGCTTACTACACTTGAAGAACACCTCCAACCACCATAGAGCTTCATTGTACATCATATAGGCTTAAGCACACTTGTGAGAGTGCTTAGTGCTTGATTAGGCTTAGTTCTTGAGAGAACTAGCTTGAGTGAAAGTCTTGCTGCGGCAAGTATCTTGTGTACTCATCGTGTGACCATCCGAATTGGTGTGGAGCGGCAATGACACTTTGTGCGGGGAAGGAGACCCCTCTTGGTGAGAAGCTCCGATAGTGAAGACGGTGCCGTGGGTGACGCTTCGAGAGAGACGGTGGCGGTGGCCTTGTCTTGGTGACTTGGGTCACTTAGCCTTTGCTTGCTGGGAGCCTTGGTGGCGAACGCAAGACAGTGATCAAGCGGAGAGACTCGGCATCACACTTGTTCGTGTTGGACAAGTGGCCGTGGACGTAGGGAGGGACTTGGTGTCCTAACCGAACCACGTTAAATCGTGTGTCTTGGTGTCTTCACGGGAGTTTGCATATTCTCTCACTTACCTCTTTACTTATTGTATTACGTTTTCGCATTTACTCTATCTTGCGTGCCTTTACTTTCCTAGTTAGTTTGATTAGGATTGGCTATAGGTTGCAAGTCTTTTAGGGGTAAGTAGAGAGTAGCATAGATAAACCTTAGTCATAACTAGCATGTGTAGGACGTGTTAGGTTTATCTCATGCAAATAGATTGAGCCCTAGGATAGAAAGCGATTAGCGACCCTATTCACCCCCTCCCCCTCTAGGGTCGGACACCCCGGTGATCCTTACATGTGTCTCGCTCCGCCTACAACGAGAGTTATCCAGAACCTGACGGAAGATCGGGAACCCACGTCCCCATTATATCTGCCAAGTACCCCGGTAACAAAACTCAAGTCAGGGCGTATGCACACTTGTGCATACTATAAGCTTCCGACAACTAAAGCATAAGGCACTGCCTTCATTTGTTCGAGCTCGTACTTGTTCTTCGGACACTGATGTTTCCCGAAACTATCGCCCTTGACTATTGGAGCAGGTGTGGGTTTACTCTTATGCATACCATATTTTTTTAATATCTTTTCTAGGTATGATTTCTGTGATAATGCCAACACCCCATTTCTTTTGTCTCGATGAATCACAATTCCTAATACGAATGAAGCTTCACCGAGATATTTCATATCAAACTTCAAGGACAAGAATTTCTTTGTTTCTTGTAGTAGATTGACATCACTGCTAGCTAGCGGAATGTCATCCACATACAGGATGAGGAAAATAAATTTCCCGTTCTTGAACTTTGCATAAATGCAATTGTCCTCTTCGATTTTTTTAAATCCAAACTTTCTTATTGTTTCATCAAATTTCAAATACCACTGCCTTGAGGCCTGCTTCAAGCCATAAATCGACTTCTTCAGACGGCACCCTAAGTTTTCTTTGCCTTCCACGACAAAACCTTTCGGCTGTGCCATGTAGACATTTTCATATAAATCCCCATTCAGGAATGCCGTCTTCACATCCATCTGATGTAATTCTAGATTATAATGTGCCACTAAGGCCATTATTATTCTGAAGGAATCTTTACATAAGACCGGAGAAAAGTCACATTGTAATCTATCCCTTCTCTTTGCGTAAAGCCTTTCGCCACAAGTCACGCTTTAAATCTTTCTATGTTCCCTTTGGAGTCACATTTAGTATTGTAGACCCGTTTGCAGCCTACTGTTTTAGCTCCTTTAGGAATTTCTTATAAGTCCCAAACTTTAATGGCACTCATAGATTTCATTTCATCTTCTATGGCTACAGTTCACTTGGATGAATTCACGCTTCTCCTGGCTTTTTCAAAAGAGGTGGGATCATCCTCCATTTGAATTTCTTCACTATTATAGACTTCATAGTCATCAGAAATAGCTGGTTTTCTAATTCTTTGTGGCCTACTCGGGGCCACTACGACTGGTATTTCTTGCACAGGAGGCTGCTGTTGCTCCCCCTCGTCCATGGCAACGGGTTCTAATTGGTCCTGAGGAATAGGCTCCTCATTTCCATTTGTTGCCACGTCAGGAGAACTAACAACAGGCGTCAGCACTGTAGTTTCCTGCTCTATCGGTGCCGCAACCACATGCAACGAGAAATAAGGCTCTTGACTCATCGGAGTGGGAATGAATACCCGCTTCTCTTCAAGATCAATTTTTCTGGCTACCATGCTCCCCCTGATCATCTGATCTTCTAAGAAGGCAGCGTGTCTTGTTTCTATAAACTTCGTGTGTCTGTCGGGACAGTAGAAGCAATAGCCCTTAGACTTTTCTGGATAGCCAATAAAATGGCTAGTGACTATCTTGGGATCTAATTTCCCAATGTTTGGATTAAATACCTTAGCCTTAGCTGGACAGCCCCACACACGAAAGTGATTAAGCGAGGGTTCTCTTCCTGTCCATAATTCATACGGTGTTTTTGGCACCGACTTACTTGCCACACGATTAAGAATGTAGATAGCGGTTTTTAACGCCTCCATCCACAAGGTAATCGGTAGCGTGGAGTAGCTCATCATGCTTCTTACCATATCCATCAGGGTATGGTTTTACTTTCTGGTACTCCGTTCTGCTGAGGCTCGCCCGGTGTAGAATACTGGGCAAGTATGCCATTTTCCATAAGGAACCTTGCAAAGGGTCCTGGAACTTGGCCATAGGGGGTGTGCCGACCGTAGTACTCCCCTCCACGATCGGATCTTACTATCTTGATCTTCAAATCATGTTGATTTTCTACTTCTGCTTTAAATATCTCGAATTTATCCAATGCTTCCGATCGTTCTTTATTTTCTTAGCGAATTTTTTAATGCAATCAATACATTATTTCTAATTCTAAAAATTCTAATGGCGGAAGAATTGATGCTTTCACTAAGCACTCTATTCTCCCCCTCGAAATATGGCCTAAACGAAAGTGCCATAATTTCGACGAGATTGCATTAATTCGTTTGCGTTTCTTTGTAACATTCTCAAATGAGTATGCATTCTTATTCTCAGACAGTGATAGCAAATGTAACTTGTCTTGTTGAGAGGCAAGACCAACACATTCTTTATTAAAATCTATTTCACACTTGCCATCACCCAAAACGACAATCAATAGAGTCATCATCTTATTGTGACACACTTATCGTATTCCTTCTGATTTGTTCTAGATGGGAAAAGTTTCTTATTGTTCTGATAGTTCTTATTTTTCTGCTAAACATGGAAGACAAGCTCACCTCCATTGACGGTTTTGGGTCTATCCTCTTTTTGACTGCACATGGTAAACAGTTTCTTAACGTTCATATTTTCTGACTGAGTGTTCTAATTGACATGAAAAGTCGAAAAGTCTTTGGGAATAGATTTGAACACCAGCTGAACAACAAAAGTATCTAGAAGAGGCATGTTCATTGTCTTAACCTTGTTTGCCATGTGGCTTATTTCTAGAATCAGTTATCTTATTCCACCGCCAGCATATTTCATGGTAATATGCTGCTCAGTCAAAGTGGCAGCATAAGCGTGGATGATTCAGTGAACTGAGTCTTCACAATTGCTAGATACTCAGTAGCGGTGGCTCATTCTGGAATTGCCAATCTGAAATGGAACCTCTAATGATCATCAGGCACTTGTTGTTTGAAAAATTCCAACATGCCTGCTGAATTTTCCATTTGGTCCAAGCAATGTCATGGGCTTTCTATCAAATAGCCCATGCATCGTCTACTTGTTTCTGAGCTCTTACGAGATATTCTGGTTCTTCTGGAGCTGGCATTATGATGACTAAATCTATATTAGTGATCGCCAGAGCAATTTGTAACTTCTGAAAACCATTTTCCATAAATTCTGGCCAATTAATTCTGGAATGGCATTCACATATGACATAGCATTGGATCACAAAATTCGAAAACATGAGTACAAATTCAAGATAACAATAATGGCATATTCAAATTTAACTTTGGTCAAAATTCAAACATACAATATTCTGTGCATCAAGTCTAAATCACCTTTGGGCAGAGATAGAAAAAAATACATAAAATTTCTGGACAAGATTATAATATTGTAACATCAATTTTGGTCAGAAATTATAATATCATAATTCACAAAATTCTGTGTTCAAGTCAAAATTCTATATTCAAAATTCAAATTCACAGTATTCTGTGCATTAAGTCTAAATCACCTTTGGGCAGAGATAGAGAAAATGCATAAAATTTCTGGGAAAAATTATAATATTGCAATATCAACTTTGGTCAGAAATTATAATATCATAATTTATAAAATTTCTGAAGAAAAAAAATGAAATTCTATATGCCTCTATATTAATTATCCCGTTGATTCAAATTAACATAGAGAAATCAATAATAATGATTCTTCGCAGCGGAAATACGTAAAATTCTAAATATTCATGACATATTTCTATAATTTTTTGCTCTTTAAATAATACACGTTGGTGCATATATTTTCAGAGTTTGAATTCTAATCAAATTCATCTAAATACATATTCAAAAAGTGCTTCTGAATAAAAGGAAAAAGGGAAATTCTCAATTTTCTTCGGAACCCAAAACTGAAATCGGCCCGCGGCCCAGTCGGCGCACAGCGCCCTTCCGCGCGCCCAGGCCGCAACCTGGGCCTGGGCCGCGCATTCGGCCTGGCCGCGGCTCCCACCTGGGCCGATTTGGGCCCGTTCGCCCGGCCGGCCACTGCAGACCGTCGGATCGAATCCGACGGCTGCCGGCGATTGCAGCAGATCAAAACCGCGCACGGCCGGTCCTCCCGAACCCTAGCGCCAGTTTCTTCTCCCCCCTTTTTCTCGGTCGAGCCGGCGGTGGCGGCTCTGGCGGCTGTCGCCGGCGCGCGTGCGGTCGCGCCGCCGTCGGGCCGGTGACCCGGCATCGCTTGGCCGCGGGCATGACCCGATGCGCTTCTTCTTTCTTCTTCTATTTCTTGACCGACGGCGGTCTGATTGGCTCGCCGGAGTTGGCTCCGCGCCGCCACAGGCCCCCTCGCCGGCTGCGCGCACACCTGTGGGGCGCGCTGCTGTTGAGTGGCCCTTGTGGCGGTGCACCGTGCGCGCGCACAGGGGTCGAGGAGCTGCGGCTCGCGACGTCGAGGGGCGGCTCAGACTTCTTCGCCCGCACGCGCGCGTCGGCGTCCCGGCGGCGCGGCAGTTTGGCTTCTTCACGCGCGTGCGCGGCGGCGCCCCGTCGGCACGGCGAGCTACCCGCGCGGCGTCGAGCGACGGCCGGCGGTGGACAAGGCAAGTTAGTCCCACCACTCCTTTCTTGGTTCTTGTGCTAGGGTTAGGGTTCTTAGTTCTTGATCTGAAATTTCTTAATTCAAAAAGTCATCTCCTCTAGTCTCTTGCTGATCTCGACCCCAAAACCCGATCTACACTCTAGATCGGCCAACTGATACCATTGTTAGATTCTGTTCTTCTCTGTTTCTGTACAAGATCATCTTCTAGATGTAAAACCGGGTATGGGGTACAACTTCTTGATAGGATTACAAAAGGGTTCATCCCTAAACTACTACAAGAGAGAGACAAGGGACAGAGGGAGAGAGAGAGAGAGAGAGAGAGAGAGAGAGAGAGAGAGAGAGAGAGAGAGAGAGTAGGTGACGCAGACCATCGGAGGGAAGTCGCGGGTCGGGGAGGAACTCGGAGTTGGCGAGGACGGGGACGTTAGCGGCGATGGGGAGCAACGTGGTGGCGCTTCCCGTCGGCCTCGCGCTTACCCTAGATCGGTAGGGGTGTGGGAGAGGGTTGCGGCGGCAGTGAACCTCGTGTCTAGTGCCCCGGACCCTCTCCTGTTCTATATAGCGCGGGCGACGGGGGCCCACCAGCCATATGGGCTGGACACCCCCGATTAGTGTGCGATCAAGAGGCACGGCCCGATCTTTGGATCGGCCCTGGAGATCAACTCCAACATATTTATGCTGGAAAGAGCAATTATCTTCCACAGGCAGTAGAGGTCATGTCTCAGAAATGTTTGAACTGAAACTCTCAGAGCTTTGTCACATTAAGCTCAATGGTTGTCTAATCGTTGAGATTGGTTGTTGCTGCTGGTTACATGCATTTGCTTCAGCCGTCGTGAGACACTGAATCATGAATGTATCTACTGAGCTATAGCCAGTAATTCCTTACAGTACCACTTACTTTCTTGACTGTAGTCTCAATTGCTGTGTTTACATAGTAAAAAGGTTAACCAATACAGATTTTGCTGGATTCACTAAACATGACTGAGGTTTGTACCTGATTTAGGATTGAAGGATATCTGAGTGTTCTAGTCTAGATACGCAAATAATAAACCTCTACATGTGTGGGTGGCATTTGCATGTAGCAGGTCTTTTGTTCTTGCTCAAACAGTTCACATTAGTCTGTTAGCTCAGTATCATGGATAACATGGCGGTGATCAGTTTTGACACTTTTCAAACTTTTAAGGTGTCAGGCCTTTTGAGAGAACATTAACTATGTCATAGCTCATGACAGTGATTTTATGTAAAGCCTCATTTTCATGCATTGTTTTCAAATTCTTATGAGAGTTTTCACATACACGTGGTTACTTCTATGATATATCAAATTAGATCACAATTAATTGCAATGTGCCAATATAGGTACTTAGCATTGGTATTTTGTTATGATTATGCAATGTTGAATGCGCACCTATGGTATTACCCTATGTTCTATGCTATAATAAAATATTCTGCGCATATAAAAATGGAGACTAGAGCATAAAAGTTGAGGTAACTTTCTTTTTTAGTACTACAGGTCTTGACTTCTTCATGGAATCAAATTTTCCATCTATTATAGGAAATTTCAATTCTGAAAATGCCCTGTTAATACTATGTCAAGAACTGAGCACATGTGTCTTGCAGTTCCAATCCTGTTGCACCAACTGGAAGACGCATAAAACTCTGTTGGACTGAAGAAGCAGCAGCTTTTTTGAGGGTAATGGTTCTTTGGATGTAAATTTTATTGTTGAAACACCATCTTTGGCGCTGGCTGTTGCCAGGCCAGGTTTGTAGTATGTAATTGTAATGTCTTGCTTGGCTGTGTGTATTTATACTTTTCACTGTCATGATTCAGGAAGCGATGGCAAAATTCACTCCACAGAATGATCGCAAATTCTGTGGATTCAGATACTAGAATATGGCAGTGATGTGTTTCACAGGACGCGCCTGCCATCTGATTTGAGGGTTAAGTGGAGGAACATGAAGAAGTGGGCAGGCTACTGATGCTGACAATCTTCCATATATGCAGCCGTTGTGTCATACTAAATTACTAACCATACCTTCATCTCTTTGAGTCTTCAAATCTGATGTTGTCCACATGGAACACTGATGAGGTACTAGAACATAGCAACATAGCGGAACACTGATGTGGTAGAAGTACATAGTGAATGTGCTGACTCCTCACTGCAAGTAGGAATGCAGGGGTTCTTCTAACTAGGATGTTGATGCTTGCAAGGCGTCGTAAGCCTTTACTGCATAATGCCATTATTAGTGAATGATCCAAGACTGGCAGGTAAGTAATTATTCCTGTATCTTTTGGCCGTGGTATCGCAACTAATGTCACAACCTATAATGACTTGTAGTTTAAGTTGATACTGCAGCAGGTGAGGATACGTAAACATGGGTAGAAAACTTTAAGGACATGTTTGGATGTAGTCGGATTAGCAACAGTCCACACGTATTGAGGTGGTTTAAAGTGTAACTTGAACTAAATTTTATTTCAGTCTACCCAACAAATATGGATCGAGGTGAATCCAATAACATCCAAAGAAGACCTAAGGACATGTTCGGTTGTGAACCAACATGGCCTAGAGTCAATCCTGTTCAGTTAGTCTGCCAAACACCATATACTGAGTCTATTCGACTATACCGCCGGAAGGAATCAAACCACTACTCTTGAGTCGTGGAACGAATCCCTGTAGAGGCGAGCGTGACAATCATGACACTAGGTCCTCACAATGGCATCGACACGAGAGGAGTATTTCACTAGCCCCTACTCACGATGGCTGGTCTCGTTGCACATGTACCCTCGCTTAATCCTCCCGTGGATTGGTCCCACTTGGAGAATTAATCCTTGCAACCAAACATGGCTTAAATTAGTTTCCATCTTTGCCAAAGTGATTCTAAACCGATTACCATTGGATTGTAACTCATTCTTTCCCCTGCCTGTTATTATTAGGTCTAGGGACGTAGCCAGTGGCAGGGCAAGCCGGGCTCGAGCCTGCCCTACCGCTGTCGAACACGTGGAGCCCCACCTCAGCTCTGCCTTAATTTGTTAGCTATGGATGAAGGTGTAGGAGGGGCTACTAGAGGTAGAAGAAGACGACCTTCAGCCCTCCCTTTATTTCCTAGCTTCGTCCCTGATTAGGTCCCATTTAGAACTCATGAAGTTTTATACATGAATAATGCAACAAATTTCATAGGAACCTTTTTAATTTTATAGAAAGAAGTTAGGACGTAACAACAAAAAACTTTCCAATATCACAAAGGAGACCTTAATATATGAATCATTCGTTTTTCTTTTTTGAAATCCAATAAGGAAATGCACTCATGCAATGTCCGCACCTTTTGTGTGGGCTGTGTTTAGATCCACACCAAATTTTGGAGATTCCCTGTCACATCAAATCTTTTGCCTCATGCATGGAGCATCAAATGTAGGTAAACGAAATAACTTACAATTTGGATGTACTTTGCGAGACGAATCTTTTGGGCCTATTTAGCCCATGGTAGGACAACAGTTACCACAAACAAACGAAAATTGCTATAGTGCTATTTTTCAGCCACTTGCCAAATTTTGACAGCAACTAAACACAGCCTGACTGAATTCGAGACAGAGTTTAAGATTTCAGTTTTGACATTTTGCATTGGAACGCTAGCACATTTACAAAATGCACCTTTAAATTTTGGGCTATTAGAAAATGTGCTCAAGGCTTCTTTCCTCCCCAAGTCGAATCCCCCCATCTGAGCAAGACCCCCGCCGCGGCTAGCGCCGCAGCCGTCGACGCCGACCCTCTCCGGCAGCCGGTAAGTTCCCCTTCCGCCGCATTTCCCACTTCCTGAAAAGAAAGTCTCGCATGCATGAAGTACTAAATGAAATCTATCTGCAAAACCTTTTTAGGGATGGGGTGTAATTTTTTGCGACGAATCTAATGATGGTAATTAATTGATAATTTGCTACAGTGATGCTACAGTAACCATCCTCTAATCGCGCGGTCAAAGGCCTTATTAGATTCTTCAGGGTCACTAGCGCGAGGGTTCTGCAGTTGGTTTTGTAAAATGGATTTGTTTGATACCGTAATTAGCGGTCAAAATGTCACTATTCATTAGCACGCTACAAAACTAGCGCGAACCAAACAGGGCCCCTGTCTCGCGTACGCATCAATCCCTAACCTCACCTTCCCAATGCGCAGCTTGCGGCTTGTCCCTTCACCGCTCCCGGCGGCATGGACTGCGCAAAGGGGACGGCGGTGGCGAGCCTCTACGACGAGCTGATGGTGGAGATCCTCTCGTGCGTGCCCGTCAAGGACCTCCGCCGTTCCACGTGAGTGTCCAAACCCTGGCGTGACCTCATCACCGACCCCCTGAACCGTAAGAACCTGCCACAGACCCTGGAGGGCTTCTTCCACGGCAGCGCCGACGGGCATCACAGCTTCGGACATTTCACCAGCCTGTCGGGGACCGCAGAATCCGTGCCTCCAGTCAACCCTTCCTTCTCCTTCCTGATGGGAAAGCTGCCTGGGGTTGAGCACATGGTCCTCATGGATTCATGCAACGGGCTCCTGCTCTGCTGGGTTCTCGCCTTTCTTATCACCCAATCAAAATGCATACACGAAGGTTAAACAGGGTAGAGTGGCAGAGTTTCGGCCTCATACATGCACGTGCCCAGTACAGATTGGTTGGGGTATTTATACCCCTAACCTTTATAACATACTGACTATAATGCCCCTACCTGCCCAGAATATTCTACGAATATTCCGGACCGTAGGTCATTTTATACAGGTTGGAGTGTACAAGTTGTTTACCCTATCCGATTCGTAATCGAGACGCTACCCCGAAGCTTCGCAGTAACCTTCGGATCAGCGGTTGACCTTCGTTCGCCTCCCTGGACCTTCGGTAGCTTCTAGGGACCTTCGGGCAATGGGATCACCTTCGGGCCCCGTCAACCTTCGGCTTCTTTCGGAAACCTTCGGGCGCATCTTCTGACCTTCGGTCGAGTGGGTAACCTCCGGCTTTCAGTTACCTTCGGATCCTTCGGCTCCCGCCCTACAGTTTTGGTCAACCTCGGACGTCTGAGACGATGATCCCCAACAGTAGCCCCTCGCGCGCGAGGGCCGACTTCGACGGGCCGAACCCTCGAAGCCTCTATCACCTGCAACCAAAAAACGTCTCCCTCCGTCGGAGGTTGGGACGAGCCGAAGGTGACTTCTTTATACGTGTCGATTTTTTGTTGGGTGGAGTTTGGTATTCTTCTCGATTTTACCGTTGATGCAATTGTTCACTTTTACCTCCCTATATAAGGGGGGGTGAGGCGTCGCTTTCACGCCTTCTGCTTGTAGCGAAGCTCTGTCAATTTTTCGAGCTTGCCACGTGTAGTGTTGCGATTTGCCCGGAGCTTCTAGTTTTTTTTTTGCCTCTGCAGCTTGTATGTTTTTTTAGGGAATTTCACAGGTGTTTGGTGCTCTCGCAGGAATGGCTAGAGTGAAGATCACTGCAAAAGACGTCATCAAAGGTGCTGGTTCATCTGAGGAAAGGGATCACCTTTCAGAAGGGGAAGAAGATTTGTCAAACGTTGAAGCCGACCCTTTGGAATTGATGAAGAGGGAGAAGCCTGCGCCGGCTCTACGGTTTGGACCTTTGCTCATGTCTGCTGCTCTTATTGAGTCGTATGTTGAGCGAGGGTACTTTCTTGCAGGGGTTTGCTGCCCGTCCCAAGCTGAGGAGACGCCAGACCCCCAAGACGGGGAGTGCATAGTGTTTCGCGACTTCTCTGTCACTGGGCTTCGTTTTCCCCTTGATCCGATGGTTCCGGAGATACTTGATCGGTTTAAGGTGAAGATTCATCAGCTGACGCCAAATGCGTTTGTCCATCTTTCAAAATTTTTCTGGGCCGTGAAGTCTTTCAGGGGGCCTATCTCTATCGACACATTCTGCTGCCTTTATGAGCTCCATCCTCAAGGTCGGAAGGTTAGGTTCGCGGACGAGGATGATGCTTACAGTGCTCAGAGCAGATATTGCACCTTCGTGCCTCGAAGGCACAACAAATCATTGAAGATTGATCGTTTGGAGCTTTCATACTGCTAGAAGAATCGATGGGATGATGATTGGGCGTAATTTTGGTTTTATGCTAAAGTTGCGTTCCCTAGCGCCGAGGACTCGACAGAGGTCTCCTATCCTTTGGCCTCGAAGGTTAATCTGGTGGAGCATATTAGCCAGGCCGAGTTCCGAAGGTCCGGTTCTGGCTTCAAGGATTGCTTGGACGCGTTTTCGTCAGCCGCTGTGCTGATCGGAGGAAGAGATTTGATTGAGGAGTTTGTTTGCGTGAGGATTTGGCCTCTGTCTGTTGGTTGGGATTCCAATTCCTTCGTGAGGGTTAAGGTTCGTGCTTCGAAGGAAGCACTTCCCTTCCCGAAGCTTGATTTGGTGAAGCCGTCTAGTGAGACGGATGAAGCTATCGTGGCGGAGGTCGAGCAAAGAGCGGCAGAGCTGGCTGGACCGTACCTGTTGAAGGAGTATGATTCTTTTGTCGTTTGCTGTCCCGGGAGTTCCCGAGTGAATTGGTCTTTGGTGGTTATTGGTGTGAACTATTTGGACCAGGAGGAGCCTAAGAAGCCGAAGAAGAGGAGCAAGGGAGCTTCGAATGAAGAACCCGCCGCCAAGAAGAGGAAGATCTCTTCTGCGGACGCTGGCTCTTCGAAGGCTGCTCTGAAGGTTTTGGCGACGAAGCCGCCCCGCCCACCTCCGAAGGTCATATCGAAGAAAAAAGTTAATCGCCTGACTCGGTACCTTCGGGGCGTTGCTAGTAGTGAGTCTTTTCTGCGAGAGCTAGAGGAAACCGTGAGTTTTTCTCCCCTTCGTGGGGATTCTATGGAGCTTTATCTTGATCAATTTGGGTCTCTCCTTTCAGGCCCAGACCGTGTTGGAGATGTTGTTGTGAAGCTTCACCCGTCAAGTGGTGCGGGCCTGCGGAGTGTCAGCTTGCTGGATCTTGAGGACGAGGGGGCTACTATTGACCTTATTATGCCTACTCCTACTGTCGATACTGGGCTGACTCTTGTCCCAGCGAAGGTTGTCGCGAAGGCTGCAGATGCTGCGGTTGCAACCTTGAGCGTGCAACCTTCAAAGGTTTTAGAAAGTTCTGCCAGCGAGAAGACTGATGACGCTGCTACTGGAACCCGCGGAGGCGGCGTTAATGGACGAGGACGCACGTGATGATGGTCAACTCCGCTTCGACGAGCTAGGTGGGATTCTACTGTCTCGTCCTCTTGATTTTCAGGGTCCGGATATTGATCCTTATCTTCCTTGGGTTCGTGAAGTAGATGTTGCCACCATGATGGCGACGTTGAGCCACGAGATCGATTTTGGGTCTGCGGTGGTACCTCTATCTTCGCAGGATACCTCCTCGTCCGGGAAGGAGCAACAACTGGAGAAAGAGTTCTTTGATGTCGAAGGTATTCTTGTTTATTTTGGTGGAGTGTTCGTTGTTGATTTGTTTTAATGGTTGTGGGTTGTGCAGGTTTTCAGAAGGAGCTTGAGGCGTACGGTACTGGTGACCTTGGTCGTGTGGTTGCAGCAATGAACACGAAGGCTCTCGTGGCTGGGAGGGTGCTGTTGCGGAGGGCGAAGGCGGAGTCTGATAGGGTGCTCGAAGGTTCGGCTGAGAGGCTTAAGCTGGTGGTTGAAAATGAGCGCTTGAAGAAGGAGGTTGCCACACTTCAGAATCTTGATGATCTTCGTAGCAAACAAAATGATGAACCGGAAGAGAAGGTTAGATGTCAAGATATCGTGATTGCCAAGTTGCAGAAAGAGTTGGACTCGAGGGAGGCGACCATCGAGGGCTTGTGACAGGAAATTGTTAAGGGAGTTGACAGTGAGAAGAAGGCTAAAGGCCTTGCCATTCAACTTTCTGCTGAATGCTCCAAAAAGGATCAGTTAATTGCAAAATTGCAGGAGGAGGCCCGAGAAAACATGCAGTTGCTTAGTGATGCAAGTGACGAAATCAGTGAGAAAAGCAATGCCATTTTTGAGGCTTACAGAGATGCGCTCGCAACCTTTGGGGCTGAGCCCGAGCCTTTGGCGAAATCGAGTGGTCTGGCAGTTTCTGGTTTGCTGGATTGGATGGTGCAAGAGTTTGCCGTCCTTGGAAATATCCTGACAAATATTTCTGATAACTCGGCCGTTGTCTCGTGCGAGAACGTTTTTGCGTTGCTTGAGCACGAAGGTTGTTAGGACATGGGCAAGATCGTTGATCCCGGGTATCAACTCTTGGATCCTTCGGAGTTGGAGGCTTGTGCTGCCAAGGTCCAGTCTGTAAAGAAGTCTTTTTTGCGAAGGTTTTGGCTATCTGCTGGTCGCCAAGTTGTGCGTGACACAGCCCGCCAACGTCTTGAGGAGGTTAGGGTGTTACACTTTGGGTTTGCATTCTTTGTGTGCTAAACTTTCTAACTGTTCTTTTGCTGTGTAGTCCAAGCGAGCTCATGAGGCGGCCAAGGGAATCGTCAATGAAGGTGTAGGAGCTGGAGAGCTGGCGGGGGCGTCTGGTCGAGCTGAAAGTGACGATGAGGAAGACCCGAAGGTCTAGGAATATAGTCTTTATGAAATGAACTTGTTGTTTTGTGACGTGAATTCTGATGTAAATATTCCCACCCTGGCCAGGCGGTTGTGCCGGCAGGTCGAACAATTTCTGTGGCGCCGCTTCGAATTGGGCGTGACGGCATCGCCGCTCTTTGGTCTGATTGGGAGCAATTCAGCTTTGCGCATCCGGGCGCGAGCGTAGCTGAGTTTTTGTAAGCTAGCGGAGCTAGGAGTATTTGATCTGGCTGAGTGGTGTGCTTTGTTCGTATGATGATCTGTGATGAACTTTATGTAATGTTGGCCATGCCTAGTCTGGTGATGCTTAAACTTGGTGTAATTTCCGCATGCTTTCTAACTTGTCGTTGTGTTTTGGTTGGCCCATTGCTTGTATGCCTTGGGAAAACGTCTCCCCTTACTTAGCTCTTGCTGCCTCAAGTTGGGCGAAGGTTTTGGTCTTTGGCCTTGTATGTATGATCGTGTGCTTTGTTCGGAATGAGCAGGTTTTGGTTATGGAGAAAAAACGTCTCCCCCCACCTTGCTCATGCTGGTCGGAGCTGAGCGAAGGTTTTGGGGTTTCAGCTTTGTATGTATAATCGCATGCTTTAAGCAGCATGGGCATATTTTGTTTTTAAAAAAAAGGTCTCCCCCCACCTTGGACATGCTGGTTATAGCTGCGCGAAGGTTTTGGGGGTTCCGGCCTTGTATGTATTATCGCATGCTTTAAGCAGCATGGGCACATTTTATTTTTGTTAAAACGTCTCCCCCCACCTTGCTCATGCTGAGCTGAGCGAAGGTTTTGGGGTTTTAGCTTTGTATGTATAATCGCATGCTTTAAGCAGCATGGGCATATTTTGTTTTTGAAAAAACGTCTCCCCCACCTTAGACATGCTGGTTATAGCTGCGCGAAGGTTTTGGGGGTTCCAGCCTTGTATGTATTATCGCATGCTTTAAGCATTGGCACATTTTGTTTTTGAAAAAAAATGTCTCCCCCCCACCCCCCACCTTGGACATGCTGGTTATAGCTGCGCGAAGGTTTCGTAGTTTTTGCTGTTAGGTCGACGGACCATGCACTTTAGTTTTTAGGGCGAAGGTATTTTGGCTTTGACTTTTGGTCAACAGCCCCTTACCTTTTCGTGCTTGTTGCACTTTAGTTTTAGGGCGAAGGTGTTTTGACTTCGACATTCGGTCAACAGTCCCTTACCTTTTTGTGCTTGTTGCACTTTAGTTTTGTGGCGAAGGTGTTTTGGCTTCGACATTTGGCCGACAGCCCCTTGCCTTTTTGTGCTTGTTGCACTTTAGTTTTAGGGCGAAGGTATTTTGGCTTCGACATTTGGTCGACAGCCCCTTGCATTTTTTGTTCTTGTTGCACTTTAGTTTTGTGGCAAAGGTGTTTTGGCTTCGACATTTGGTCGACAGCCCCTTGCCTTTTTGTGCTTGTTGCACTTTAGTTTTATGGCGAAGGTGTTTTGGCTTTGACATTTGGTCGACAGCCCCTTGCCTTTTTGTGTTTGTTGCACTTTAGTTTTATGGCGAAGGTGTTTTGGCTATTTTTGGCGAAATGGGTAGTTCTTGAGAAAACGTCTCCCCCCACCTTGCCCGTGTTGCTGGGAGCGAGGGTTTTGGTCCCTTTGGATAAGTATGTTGGGCTCGTGCGGGAAGTGAGACTAGCTGACATAGTTTTACAAATTGCATCGAGCGACGGTCAAAGTTTGCAGCTTTAATGTTGCTTCGGCTGTCGAGAGCTTCGGATATAGGAGAAATTATTTTCATTCATAATGATGAAATTTACAAAGGGTCCGCCTCGTTAAAAACCTCACCTCCTTAGTGGAGTCCCCTTTGTGAGGAAAAGAGTACGACCCGAAGGTTCAAAAATGAAAAAAGGAAACTGAAAGCACCTAATGGGTCTGGTCCTGCTTATAGCTTCGCAGTCCAGCCCGTTTTACATTTTGCTAGATATAGTACTTTTTGAGGCTGTCCACATTCCATGAATACGGCAGTTCGTTGCCTTCGGAGTCTGCCAGATGGTATGACCCGGGCCTTTTGTTTGAGATAACGAGGTATGGGTCGTCCCACTTTGGCTCCATTTTTCCTACGTTTTCTGCGTTTGGCTTGCGCTTGAGGACCCAGTCTCCCACATAGATGTTCTTCTTGACCACCATCTTGTCCCTCCATTTGGTGGTTTCTTTCTGGTATTTGCTCAGATTGGAGGCTCCTTGTAAGATGTCAAGCTCTATTAGATCTGAGTCGTCCGGAGGGTCATTACCTTCGGGTGCGAAGGTTGCTCTTAGGCTTTGGTTTTTTAGTTCTTCTGGACTCATGGCTTCGGCACCATACAGTAATCTGAATGGAGTAAATTTGGTGGTTCTCGTTTCAGACGTGTTGTGTGACCAAACGACCTTCAGGAGTTCATCAACCCATTTACCTTTTTTCTGATCAAAGAGGCATTTTTTGATGCCAGTGAAGATGACGCCATTGGTGCGCTCCACAGCCCCCGTTGGATTGGGGGTGATAGACTGAAGAGAACATGAGTTTGGTTCCGATGCTTCGGCAGAATTCTTTAAATAGCTGTGAGTCAAACTATTTGCCATTGTTTACCGTGAGCTCCTTCGGTACCCCGAACCTGCATATGATGTTCTGCCAAAAGAATTTTCGAACTGCCTCGGAGGTAATTTTTATCATGGGTTTAGCTTCGACCCATTTGGTGAAGTATTCCACGGCAACCACTGCATATTTGTAATTTCCTTGAGCAGTGGGCAGGGGGCCTATGAGGCCCATTCCCCACCGTTGGAGAGGCCAGGCAGGGGCTATCAGCTGTAAGGGCTCCGAAGGTTTGTTGGATTTTGGGCCTAGCTTTTGGCAAGCTTCGCAATTTTTTACTACTTTCTGTGCATCTTTTAGTGCTGATGGCCAGAAAAAACCCTGCCTGAAAGCTTTTGTTGCGAGGGGTCTGATGTCTATGTGGAATCCGTAGATGCCGGAGTGAATCTCATTAAGGAGTTCGACGCCCTGGGCAACTGGGATGCATTTGAGCCATGGGGTTACTACTCCTGACTTGTATAGCTCGTCTTGTGAGATCACGTAGCCTCTTGCTCTTTGGGAGAGCCTTTTCTCTTCTGCTTTGTCGGAAGGTTCGTAGTGTCCCCAAAGGTATGCCATTATCGGCGCCTTCCAATCTTCGCTGAAGATCGCGTTGATTCTACTTTCCTTTTTTGCTCTGGTCGAAGGTGTAGAGATTTCCTCGAAGAAAACATCTGGTGGGAGTTGCTGCTTTCTAGCGGCTGCTTTTGCGGGCCTGTCAGCTTCGTTCGTTCTGGGCATGGGGGATGTGGATGATTGTGAAGCCCCTGAAGTGTTTCTCCATTGCCCTTACAGCTTCCAGGTATTGGATGAGTTCGGGTTTCTTGGCTTCGGATTCTTTTTCTATATGGTCTGCTATGACCTTCGAGTCTGTTTTGATGAGACAATTTTGGTGCCCGAGTGCCTTCATCTTGCAAAGCCCAAGTAAAAGAGCTTCATATTCTGTTGTATTGTTTGTTGATGGTGCTGACTGGTCAAAGCTGAGACGGGCAGCGTATCTTATTTTTACTCCCGAAGGTGATTCGAGGATTGCTGCAATACTGACTCCTTCGTTCTGCCAAGCTCCGTCACAGTGAATTGTCCAGGTTTCAGTGGGCTCTTCTTCCTGAGCTTCGGGGGACGTCCAGTCTACTATGAAGTCGGCCAGGACCTGGGATTTGATTGTTGTTCGCTTTTCAAAGTCGACTACTAGCTCTGACAATTCTGAAGCTCATTTGGCTATTCTTGGCGAAGCTTCTCTGTTATGTAGCAGGTCGTGTAGAGGTTGATCAGAGATGGCTATGATTCTGTGGGCCTCGAAGTAGTGGCGAAGCTTGCGGGAGGCCATGATGACCGCATAGGCTATTTTTTCAAGTTCTGAATAATGCAACTTGGATCCTGCTAGAGCTTCGGACGCGAAGTAGACTGGGAATTGTTTGCGAGTGCCATCTGTGTCTCTCTCGACGACTAATGTGGCGCTAATAGCTTTTTGAGAAGTAAAAGTGTATAACAGGAGTGTCTCCCTCGAGTCTGGAGAGGTTAGTTTGGTCATGTTTTGGAGGTATTCTTTAAGGGAATTGAAGGTTTCTCTTTGTTGTTCGCCCCATTCAAATTTCTGAGAGCTTCGGAGCACCTTAAAGAATGGCAAGCTTCGGTCTGCTGAGCGTGGGATAAATTTGTTTAGGGCGGCGATTCTGCCCGTGAGCTTTTGTACATCCCTTATTGTCTCCGGCTCTTCCATGTTACAAAGAGCTGCAATTTTGTCTGGGTTTGCTTCGATGCCTTTGGTTGAGACCAGGCATCCTAGGATCTTTCCCTTGTGTACCCCAAAAATACATTTTTCGGGGTTGAGGCTCAAGTTTGCTTTCCGGAGGTTGGAAGGTTTCTGCCAGGTCTGAGATGTGATCTTGCCGTGCGGCGCTGATGACGACGATGTCGTCGACATAGGCTAGGATGTTCCTTTTTAGCTGTGGCTCCAGGACTTTGGAGGTCATCCTTGAAAATGATTGGCCGGCATTTTTGAGACCTTCGGGCATTCTTACGAAACAGTAAGTGCCGAAGGGGGATATAAAACTTGTTTTCTCTTCGTCTTCGGTTCTCATCCAAATCTGATGGTACCCTGAGAAGTAGTCCAAAAGTGACATTAGCTGACTGTTTGCAGCTTCGTCAACGATTTTGTCAATTCGTGGGAGAGGGAAATCATCTTTTGGGCAAGCTTTGTTCAAGTCAGTAAAGTCTATGCACATTCTCCATTTGTCGTTCTTCTTCTTGACAGGCACTGTGTTGGCGAGCCAAGTTGGATACTTGACTTCGTGGATAACTGTCGCGCCCAGTAGGCGCTGTACCTCCACTTTGACAGCAGCAGCCTTTTCGTCGGACATCTTCCGGGGCTTTTGCTTTTTTGGCTTGATGCCAGGTTTGAAGTCGAGGCGATGCTCAACTATGTCTCTGCTGACCCCCTGAAGGTCACCTGCTGACCATGCGAACACGTCTTTGTTCTTGTTTAGAAAGTCGAGTAGTTCTTTTTCTTCTTCTGCGGATAGTTGTTGTATTTCTTAGCGTCATCACTAGGAGTGGTTAGTTCCTAGCAACGGCGCCTCGAAGATGTCGTGTGGTATGTCTTAACGTTTACAGAAGGATCTGCAAGCACACGGATATACCGTTGTAGAATTTCACCCGGAAGTATTCAGGGTATCGTTATTTATATTTTCCCAAGGGATGGCTAGGTTGTGTAAAGTGTATTTACTTAGTTGCATAACCATGACACGTATGAGCAAGATGAAGACCACTGACTATACAGGGGTAAGTGATATATAATAAGGATAATCAAGGGTAATGTGACACACACAGAACAGCCAACTCTCATGAATAAAGAATAAACAAGCAATCCTAAGGTTAGTGGGAGCATAGGCAAAGATTCCTGTTATACTAATCATGTTAGCGGATAAGTTACGTTAGCTGCGTTGCTTAGAGCTGCAGGTGCCGGGAAATTAGGGACATCGGGGAGAATGACCCGCACTGGAGAACATCCAGTCCTGTTTCATCTTTGCATGAACTCCTACACCGTACCCGAACGTCGGGGAGTACACTAACCGAGAAGCAGCTTCCCGGCGGACCGACAGGGAAGTCACCACCTGCAGTCTACCCCACTCACACCGTGGAGCACCGTCATATCCGAATGATCCCGCATACCCGGGCACCATGCCCGCATATGAGGTCACTACCCTAGCACCCCCGGGTCCCCCACCCTTCGGATGGACAGGTAAGATGCTAAGGCAAGCCCAAAAGCACAACGAACCGATATCCTTACCCAGATCATCTGGTCTAAGCATGCAACTACTATAACTTGATAAAGCACAGCTCAAGGCTAAACAAGCTACGAACATAGCAAGATAACCAAGAACGAACTCTGAATGATTAGCATAAAGAAAGTCGGAATACAAAGCCATACCAGAGGCCGAGGATTGCTCACCGACCCCGAGGACGACTGGATTCGCTAAGAGATGAAGTACTAGCCTAGCTCCACTACCCTAAGGAGTACAAGTCACAAGAGAGTGTAGAGAGAGAGGCTTCCAAGTGGTGTGTGAGAGAGTGGTGGGAGGCCCCTTTTATAGCTTGAGAGGTCAGTTCCCGCCATCTCTATATATGGAAACATGCCAAACCGTCATTGAGAGGATAGGATCAGTCTTCCCGCCAAAACTCAGCGGGAAAACTTTCCATAGGGGGTCGGCCGACCCCCCTTTGGCGCCACTGGCCACCGTCCTTCTCTGGTACACTGACTGGTGGGTCCTAATGTCAGGTGCTCGGTGCCAGGGCTTGGTTGGTCGGTTTGGTCTGGTTTGTGGGCCTCCTTTGCTCATGTTACGCAGGATATGATCGTCTATGTCTTCTGTCTGCGTATTCGTCGTGTTTTCGTCTTATTCCGGACTTGTGCTCCTGAAATCATAAATTCTTGAAAACAACTGTGGAGCTAGGTTAGTGATATAAATATGCGAGTAAGAGGTATAGTTTTTCTTCTTAAATGAGTATAGTTGACGGTCATATTTCGCACTTAACGACCGTCAACAATAGTGTTGCACTTATTGTTTCAACCTTATCCGGGAGGTGCTTGTCAAGGGGTACTCTTTTGACTTCGCACCCTTCGTTGAAGGTTACTCTCTCTTTGTTGGCCTTTTCGGAGGTTGTTGTCTTTTTAGCTTCGAGGACATGTACGTTTCTTTGCCCTGGGGCTACCCCTCGCTCAATGTCTCTGGCGAGCTGCTGATTGTCACGCACGATGATATTGCCTCTTGATGCCGGCATTTTCATGCACAGGTACAGTTGGTGTACGACTGCTTCGAATTTGTTGATTAGTCCTCGGCCGAAGATGGCGAAGTAGGGGTAGTTCATCTCGACGACGTCAAAAGTGATATGTTCTGTTCTTGGGTTGATGGTGTCACCGAAGGATACAGGGAGTGAAATTTTTCCGAGGGCCTCAACCCTTTTCCCTCCGAACCCAATTAAAGGGATTTCGGCTGGATGGAGGAGGTTTCTATCTATGTTCATTCTGTCGAAGGTGCTTGAGAAAATGATATCTGCAGAGCTGCCAGTGTCAACTAGTATTTTCCCGATGGTCCAGCCTTGGATGTTTGCCTCGATCACCATTGCATCAGTGTGCGGGTAGCTGTTGAGGCTCATGTCCTCCTCTGAGAAGGTTATCGGCATGTGGGACCAAGGTGTTTTCTTTGCCGGGCCGTAAACTAGGATGCTTTGACTTGTCTGAAGTAATCTCTGTGTTGCCTCTTATTTTGGAATTCGAGGGTGGAACCTCCGGATATTGGCATAATCATGCCGAAGGATGGAAGTGCAGCTGTTTGGGGAGTTTGGGAGCCTTGAGGCTCTTGCTTTGGGGGTGGGCCTGGAGGTGGTGGAGGTAATTCTTCCTGAGCTTGCTGTTGGCTCGAAGGTGGAGGTAAGGAGAGCGATTTGGGGTAAGTTGGTGGCTGAGGGGCCAATTGTTTGGGTATGGATTGTAGGTGAAGGCGGGCATGGGTTGAAAGGTTGGATTGTATAGTGTGGGTGGTGGCGGGAACGGCGGCGCCGAAGGTCCTGACCACGCAGTATGGCTGACCAGTTTTGCCTTTTTCTCTTCTTCCATTCGCTCTAGTGTTCTCTTCTTCTCGGGGCAGAAATTAGTTGTTTGATCCGACTCGTTACCATGAAAATGGCAGAAATTTTTTTTCGATCCCTACGAAGGTCCGCGACCTTTTCCACGACCGCGCCCGCAACCTCGACCCTTATGCCCTGAATAATTGCAGCCTTGGTTGTTGTGTTGACTTTCGCGGGATTTATTTGGGGGAGTCATGAATGGGTCCTGACCTTGTTCAGGTCTGTTTTCTTGCGAAGGTTCCACGGGGAAAACGAACTGCGGGTTTTTGTTCTGGTAATTCCAGTTTTGTTTTTCAGCCTGCCTCATTATCCTTCGTTGTTCGACTCTCCGTTTGTGATCTACATCTGACCTGGCGTATTTTTCTGCTTCTGCATATAGGTCACTAAGTGTTCTGGGTGGCTCCCTAGACAGGTGCGAGGCTAGCTATCCAGGTAGTAAGCCGGCGATGCACTTGACGATTGCATCTCTTTCTGGGAAGTTTGGAATCAGAGCCTTTTTCTGGATGAACCTTCAGAAGTAATCATAAAGTGGTTCTTTGTCTCCTTGCAGACACTGGAAGTTTTCTATGGTGTTCGGGTCGAGTCGCCCGAAGCCTTGGAAGTCCTACCTGTCGCTTTTAGCTGAGGTCAGCTTGTAATGGAGCCCGAGGGTTTGTGGGAGTACCAGTTAGCTACTGGACCTTCGCATGCCATGATGAAGGATTTTGCCATGATAGGGCTGTCACCACCAGCCGAAGCTATTGTGGCTTCCTAGGCCATGATGAACTGGGTGGGGTCTTCCGAACCGTTGTACCTGGGGAGTTGTGTTGGTTTGTAGCCCAGTGGCCACGGTGTGTGCTGCAAGGCTGCAGACAGTGGCGAGTTTGAGTCATATGTGCCAGCCGAAGGTGGGACGTAGTGGTCTTGGTGGGTATGAATGGTCCAAATGTTATGGATCTCGTTCTGATGGGGGGCCCATCGGAGGTTGCTATTCATGATTGGACTGAGTAATTGCACATTCTTGTTGCATTTTATCAATTTCTGCTTGTATGGCTGCTACTTTGCGCTTGGCCTTCGGCCAGTTGGTTTGCTCGCTGCAGCGTGTTTTGCTGCGTGGCCAGCTGCTTGGCGATGATGTCTTTTTGACTCTCCAAGGCCCGGAGCTGGAGGCTCACGGCGGTGAGCTCATCTTGGTTGGACCCCGAAGGTTCTGTAACTTTGGGTGCTCCATTGGGTGGTTGGTTGTCTTGTGATAAGGGTTGTGTGGAAAGGTGTTCCTAGGAGGTTTGAGAATCATTTTGGTTGTCATCCGCGGGAGGGTCTGTGGGCTTCCTCTTGTGTGGTGCCATCGGGGGTTGGTTTTCGAGCTGGGAACACGGTGGGCGTCCTTGTTGGGTTCTCGGTTTTCTTATCACCCAATCAAAATGCATACACGAAGGTTAAACAGGGTAGAGTGGCAGAGTTTCACCCTCATACATGCACGTGTCCAGTACAGATTGGTTAGGGTTACATAATGACTATAATGCCCCTACCTGCCCGGAATATTCTGCGAATATTCTGAGGCGTAGGTCATTTCATACAGGTTGGAGTGTACAAGTTGTTTACCCTATCCGATTCGTAATCGAGACGCTACCCCAAAGCTTCGCGGTAACCTTCGGATCAGCGGTTAACCTTCGTTCGCCTCCCTGGACCTTCGGTAGCTTCCAAGGACCTTCGGGCAACGGGATCACCTTCGGGCCCCGTCAACCTTCGGCTTCTTCCGGAAACCTTCGGGCGCATCTTCTAACCTTCGGTCGAGAAGGTAACCTCCGGGCTTTCAGTTACCTTCGGATCCTTCGGCTCCCGTCCTACAGTTTCGGGCAATCTCCGGCGTCTGAGACGATGATCCCCAACATGCTCTTTGGGTGCACCCGGGAGGACAAGTTCGGGTACATCGTGTGCAACCCTGCGACCGAGGAATTGGTGACTCTGCCCGCCAGTTCCAGTTCTTGTCCTCTCCCACCTCCAATGGAAGAGAGCTATTATATCACTGTCTATGATGGGGTGGACGAAAGATATGCGCATACCTTTCTGATGTTTGACTCTGCTGTCTCCTCGCACTTCCACTTGGTCCAGATCTGGGACAATTTCTCAATGATGAAGGTGGAAACGGTGCACTCCTACTCGTCTGAAACTAGGGCATGGAGTGACAGGTCAAGCAAATGGAAGCAAGGTGAATGGGGACTGCAGGGTCAAGCCATAATCAAATTCACAAATGGCAGGGCTTTGATCAATGGTCTACTGCATTTTATTGTCTACGATGTTCAGGAAAAGGAGGATCTGATAGTTGTAGTGGATGGGGAAGGGAAAACTTGTAGGATCATCCGCTGGCATGGTAAGGATGTGGCGACAATTGCTTTTATTGGTCAATCCCAAGACCATCTGCAATGCATAGGTGTGAATGTGCAATCACAACAAGGCTCCAATATGCACTACATGTGTTGGAGTAATGGGCTTGGCCCATTCATTCTAAAACATTAAAAGAATTTAAAGCCCACTATTAATGCTAGGGAATCAATGCTTAATTCCGTACCGGGAATTGAGGAGGATCTCAACCGACTTAAAAGGTGGACTTCGTGTACACCACTTGTGAAGCCGGTAAGAGGAGGACGGTGAATCACACGCGCGCGCGCTCGCTCGCCTCGCCGGGCCGGGCCGGGCCGTGGCCGTGGCCGAGGCCGAGGCGAGGCGCGGCGCGGCGCGCGTGCGCGGCCGGACGTGACGTGCCGGACGTGACGTGCAGGTGCGGTGCGGTGCGGTGCGGTGCGGCGTGGCGCGGACCTAAATGACTCTGATGGTGTCCAGGTTCAACGATCCTGAGCATCTGAGTCACTATATAAGGAGTGCCATTCCCCTCATCCATTCTGCACCAGAGCACTGAGGCAACTCGGCTCCTCTCTTCTCCCTCTCCAGTTGCAACAACTGAGTTCCCCAACGCTAATTTCTGCGCGCACAGAATTAGCGTGAGCAGGCCTCCGAAACCTTGCTCGCCTTGAGATCCTGCACGGGATAGGCGGGCAATCAGGTTTTTGGGTAACGCTTTAGCGTGACTGCTCAAAAATACTAAGGCTTTGCCCGATTGTACGACTACTTCCTGGTGGACGAGCCGAACGACTACGTCGACTACATTCTGGTGGCCGAACGACTACGTCGACTACATCTTGGTGACCGTTCGCGGGACTGCACTGCGAACTTCTTCCTGCACCGATTTAGTTCGACTACTTCGACTGAGGCCAACCGAGTAGATGTCTACTCCAGTTGGTAACAGCGCAGCCAATGCCTCCGGCAACGGCCCCGCTTCAGGGTACTCCCTAAAACTTTGGTTATTTATATTGTTTATGCTTATATGTGTGATAAGTATAAACATGTTCACATGTTTTATTTTACTCCTTAAAGTCATAGAAATATTGTTAGTTTATACATTTAATTTTGGAATTAAAATATACCGAAAATTGCCTAGATATCTAACAATCCAAAAACCTGATTGTGTTAATAGGCTTTCGGTATCTAGCTTTGCTGCATCAATCAAACCATCACCTTTTGATGGTTCAAATTACAAACGTTGGCAAGAGCGGCTTATACTGTGGTTAACACTATCGAGAGTGATCCATGTGAAAGAGGGTAAGCCTGAACAATTCTCTCCAGAGGAAGGGAGTGCGTTCGATGAGGCTGATATCCTCTTTCGAGGCTTGATCATTAGTGTTCTCAGTGATAACCTGGTGGATTCTTATATCCGGCTGCCAACTGGCAAAGCATTGTGGGATGCTCTTGAGGCTCAATATGGAGTATCTGACGCCGGGAGTGAGTTGTATATCATGGAGCAGTTCCTTGAGTACAGGATGGTCGAAGACCGTTCTGTAGTGGAACAGGCTCATGAAATACATACTCTGGCAAAAGATCTCAAAAATTGCAGCAAAGAGTCCCCATGTGTGTTACCCAATAAGTTTGTGGCTGGAGGTATAATCTCTAAGCTTCCACCTTCTTGGAGGGACTTTGCTACTTCTCTAAAACACAAGAGACAGGAGTTCACAATAGATGGACTCATAGGGACTCTTGATGTTGAGGAGAAGGCGAGAGCAAAGGACATACGTGGGAAAGAAGTTGTTGGTGCTTCAAGTAGCCAATCTTGTTCAGAAGAACAACTCCCACAAGAACAAGAAAAAGCCACCTGCAGAACCAACCAAAGACTAAGAAGACAACCACTTTTAAGAAGAAGAAGAAGACGGGAGCTTGCTATGTGTGCGCTAGTACGGATCACTTTGCTGCAAAGTGTCCGAACCGCAAAGGCAACGACTCCGCCAACATGGTTATTAGCGAGCCTGGAGGAACATCGGGGTACGGTAATTTATTACCTACTGTTCTTTCAGTCTTTGGTTCACCCGAGTGGTGGGTTGACACTGGTGCTAATATTCATGTTTGTGCTGATGCTTCTTTGTTCTCTTCTTACCAGACCGGCGGGACTTCCTCCTTGCTGATGGGGAACGGATCACATGCGCGTGTTCTTGGTGTTGGTACGGTAAATCTGAAGTTTACTTCGGGGAAGACCGTGCAGCTGAAGAACGTACAGCATGTCCCCACCATCAAGAAGAATTTAGTCAGCGGCTCTCTACTGTGTAGAGATGGTTTCAAATTAGTCTTTGAGTCCAATAAATGTATCTTGTCTAAGTTTGGTACTTTTGTTGGAAAAGGTTATGAAAGCGGAGGCTTGTTCCGTCTTTCTTTGTCAGATGTTTGTAATAAAATTGCATACAATGTTATTAACGTTGATGAAACAAATGTTTGGCATTCGAGGCTTTGTCACGTTAATTTTGGTTGTATGATGCGCTTAGCTAATTTGAGCTTAATTCCAAAGTTCACTTTTGTCAAAAATTCTAAGTGTCATGTATGTGTTGAATCAAAACAAACTCGTAAGCCTCATAAGACCGCGGAGGCAAGGAGCTTGGCACCCTTAGAATTAATTCATTCCGATTTGTGCGAAATGAATGGAGTGTTGACAAAAGGTGGTAAAAAATATTTCATGACTTTGATTGATGATAGTACTAGATTTTGTTACATCTATTTGTTGAAGTCAAAAGATGAAGCTTTATACTACTTTAAAATCTATAAAGCTGAAGTAGAAAACCAACTTGAGAGAAAGATCAAAAGAGTTAGGTCAGATCGTGGTGGCGAGTATTTCTCAAATTTATTTACTTTATTCTGCGAGGAACATGGTATTATTCATGAGAGGACGCCTCCCTATTCACCTCAGTCAAATGGGGTTGCCGAAAGAAAGAACCGCACTCTAACGGATTTGGTTAACGCCATGTTAGATACAGCAGGGCTTTCCAAGGAATGGTGGGGTGAGGCTATATTGACTGCATGTCATGTCCTAAATCGTGTTCCTACAAAGAATAAAGAGATAACTCCATTCGAGGAATGGGAGAAGAAAAGGCCAACACTGTCATACTTACGTACATGGGGTTGTTTGGCAAAAGTGAGTGTGCCAATAACCAAGAAACGTAAGCTTGGACCTAAAACTGTGGATTGTATCTTTCTAGGTTATGCTATTCACAGCGTTGGATATAGATTTTTAATAGTGAAATCTGGAGTACCTGACATGCATGTTGGTACTATAATGGAGTCCAGAGATGCTACATTTTTTGAAAACATTTTTCCCATGAGAGATGAAACAAGTTCATCTAGACAAGAGTTCATCGAGGATGATGGCTCTGCTGAGCCGATAGAACACAATGAACATACACTTGTAGAAAATCCTGAGGAGAATAACAATGATGCTCCGAGAAAGAGCAAGAGACAAAGGACTGTAAAGTCTTTTGGTGATGATTTCATTGTATACCTCATAGATGATACACCCAGAACCATTGAAGAGGCATATTCATCTCCTGATGCTGACTATTGGAAGGAAGCAGTAAGGAGTGAGATGGATTCTATTATGTCTAATGGAACCTGGGAGGTCGTTGAACGTCCTTATGGATGTAAACCGGTTGGATGCAAGTGGGTGTTCAAGAAAAAGCTTAGGCCAGATGGTACTATTGAAAAGTACAAGGCTAGGCTTGTGGCCAAGGGTTATACCCAAAAAGAAGGAGAAGATTTCTTTGACACTTATTCACCAGTTGCCCTGATTGACCACAATTCGGGTGTTACTTTCCCTGGCAGCCTCTTATGGTCTTCTCGTTCATCAGATGGACGTTAAGACGGCTTTCCTCAATGGAGAGTTAGAAGAGGAGATCTATATGGATCAGCCGGATGGGTTTGTATCAAAGGGTCAAGAAGGAATGGTTTGTAAGTTGTTAAAATCTTTATATGGTCTCAAGCAAGCGCCTAAGCAGTGGCATGAAAAGTTTGATAGAACTTTGACCTCTGCCGGCTTTGTTGTGAACGAAGCTGACAGATGTGTGTACTATCGCTATGGTGGGGCTGATGGAGTGATTTTGTGTTTGTATGTGGATGACATACTGATCTTTGGCACTAGCCTTAATGTGATTAAGGAAGTCAAAGAGTTTTTATCTCAAAATTTTGAGATGAAGGATCTGGGAGAAGCTGATGTTATCCTTAATATAAAACTGGTAAAAGAGATCAATGGTGAGGTGATTCTTACACAGTCTCACTATGTGGAGAAGGTGTTAAGTCGCTTTGGTTATAGCGACTATAAACCTGTCTCAACACCATATGATGCCAGTTTAATTCTTAGAAAGAACAAAAGGATAATGCGAGATCAGCTGAGATATTCTCAGATCATTGGTTCATTAATGTATTTAGCGAGCGCTACAAGACCTGACATCTCGTTTGCTGTAAGCAAACTGAGCCGGTTTGTTTCAAACCCGGGAGATGATCATTGGAAGGCTCTTGAAAGAGTAATGCGCTATCTGAAGGGGACAATGAACTATGGAATTCACTACACCGGGTACCCAAGGGTACTAGAAGGGTATAGTGATTCAAATTGGATTTCTGATGCTGATGAGATAAAGGCCACAAGTGGATATGTGTTTACACTTGGTGGTGGAGCTGTTTTCTGGAAGTCTTGCAAGCAGACCATCTTAACGAGGTCAACTATGGAAGCAGAACTCACAGCATTAGATACCGCCACTGTTGAGGCTGAGTGGCTTCGTGAGCTCCTTATGGACTTGCCGATAGTTGAAAAAACCGTTACCGGCAATCCTAATGAACTGTGATAATCAAACGGTAATTGTCAAGGTGAATAGTTCTAAGGATAACATGAAGTCATCTAGACATGTGAAAAGGCGGTTGAAATCTGTCAGAAAATTGAGAAACTCCGGAGTTATAGCCCTGGACTATGTTCAGACGGCTAAAAATCTGGCAGATCAGTTTACAAAGGGTCTTTCACGAAATGTGATAGACAATGCATCTATGGAATTGGGCTTGAGACCCACGTGAGTCATTCTATAGTGGAAACCTTGTCCTATGTGATCGGAGATCCCGTGAATTAGGATGGTGAAACAAACTAAAGTCTGACTGTGAGAAGAGAACCTTTGTGAAAAGGGCTCATTCCGTGTATAAGGTGCATTTCTCTTCTAATCTGTATGGCAGGTTGGTCTATACCTTAATGTGTGCCAGGTGGTTTTTTTTTAAACAAATGAGTTGTTTTCTTGAAACAAAGATGTTGTCCTACAGAACATCTGAAAGGAACACACCTATATGAGTTTGACCACTGGTCATGGTCTATGAGAATTGGGTATTCTCTAGAAACTCATGAAGGGCCTGGAGTATGACTTATAAGCTCCAAACCGCGGGGATGCTTATGCAGCCTAGTACCAGTGTAGGGCTCTGGTCAAACTTGTTTGCACAAAACTGGCAATTCAAGGCATAGTCCATTGCACAGTTGTGAATAAGTGTAGCCTTTGTCCTAGATGGAAGTTCAACTTAACAGTCTCTGTCGAATACTGGTATATCAATGAGGGAATGAGGGTATTTCTAGTGTGGCTTGAATTTCTTGGTGGGGATTGTTGGAGTAATGGGCTTGGCCCATTCATTCTAAAACATTAAAAGAATTTAAAGCCCACTATTAATGCTAGGGAATCAATGCTTAATTCCGTACCGGGAATTGAGGAGGATCTCAACCGACTTAAAAGGTGGACTTCGTGTACACCACTTGTGAAGTCGGTAAGAGGAGGACGGTGAACCACACACGCGCGCGCTCGCTCGCCTCGCCGAGCCGAGCCGGGCCGGGCCGCGGCGCGGCGCGGCGCGATGTGATGGCTATTTTGCCGTTGACAGCAATTAATTGTGCGATTAAATGTGCAATTAAATCTGTAATTAATGGCCATAACCGCATCACCTAAATGACTCTGATGGTGTCCAGGTTCAACGATCCTGAGCACCTGAGTCACTATATAAGGAGTGCCATTCCCCTCATCCATTCTGCACCAGAGCACTGAGGCAACTCGGCTCCTCTCTTCTCCCTCTCCAGTTGCAACAACTGAGTTCCCCAACGCTAATTTCTGCGCGCACAGAATTAGCGTGAGCAGGCCTCCGAAACCTTGCTCGCCTTGAGATCCTGCACGGGATAGGCGGGCAATCAGGTTTTTGGGTAACGCTTTAGCGTGACTGCTCAAAAATATTAAGACTTTGCCCGATTGTACGACTACTTCCTGGTGGACGAGCCGAACGACTACGTCGACTACATTCTGGTGGCCGAACGACTACGTCGACTACATCTTGGTGACCGTTCGCGGGACTGCACTGCGAACTTCTTCCTGCACCGATTTAGTTCGACTACTTCAACTGAGGCCAACCGAGTAGATGTCTACTCCAGTTGGTAACAGCGCAGCCAATGCCTCCGGCAACGGCCCCGCTTCAGGGTACTCCCTGAAACTTTGGTTATTTATATTGTTTATGCTTATATGTGTGATAAGTATAAACATGTTCACATGTTTTATTTTACTCCTTAAAGTCATAGAAATATTGTTAGTTTATACATTTAATTTTGGAATTAAAATATACCGAAAATTGCCTAGATATCTAACAACATGCAGATGTCAGTTTGGGTTCTTGAGGACTATGATACACAAGAATGGATCCTGAAGCACAATGTGAGCTCTTCTCAGTTCTTTGGATTCCTGAGTCGCATAGTTGAAGACTTCGATATTGTGGCCATTCATCCAGATCACAATTCGATAATCCTTGTTCAGCACTGGGACCAGAAACTGGTATCATATAACATAGATAGTAAGGAACTGCGTGCTCTCTGCACTCTAGGAAAGGGCTATCTGTTACTTACCCCATATGTTCCCTGTTTCAAGGAGTCATCGGTTCTTGCCACCAAGGATTGAGGTTGTTGCTTGTGGGGACTTCAGCAAGAACTTGATCTTCCAAATGTCTAAATCTTTTGTGTTTCCAGATTGATGTCTACATCTTTTGTATGTGCTTCCTTTTTCTTGGTCGTACTAGCGAGCAATTACTGAATGAGTTTTTGTTTCCTCGATGCTGTGTATGTTTATTTATGCTGGAAATTGCATTTATCTTCCATATGTTGCAGAGACCTTCCTCCAGCTGACACTCAGGCCTGGGAGAAAAGAAAGAAAGATCTTCAGGAAGGAAAGAAGAAGTGTCTCTGCGAAGCTCCTTTTGCTGTTTGTGCGAGGGGTGTCTTCATTTTGGTTGTATAGTCTGTCTGCGTTGCTACTTGTTCTTCTCTGGTTACTTTGTTAATGTGCCGATGCTGGCTTGATCGTTTAGGCTGGGTGTCGCTGTTAATTGGTTGGCTTAAGTTGGAAGGCTTAGTGGTTTGATACTGTGGGCCCCCTGGATGAATGAAGGCATCAGGGTGCCTATTATTTTCTTTTCTGATGTTTCTAGCTTATCTGTCCTGTAAGCAATCTTCTAAACTGCTGTGTATTTCTGTTCAAAGTAATGGAAATGGGTTTGCCCCAGTGGAAAAAAAATGTTGCAGAGGTCATGTCTCAAAAATGTTTGGACTCAGAGCTCTGTCACATTAAGCTCAAAGGTTGTCTAATCGCTGTGATTGATTGTTGCTACTGGTTACTTGCATTCACTTCAGCACAAAAGCTGAATCATGAATGTACTCTATTCAGCTATGACAAACAGTCTTAAGTGGAGGTAGTATTTTTTACATAATTTCTACAACTTTAAGTGAACTATGAAAAAAAAATCTTTCGAAAAAAAGTGAACTGTGGATTTTTCTTTCCTCTGTCCTTTACATGTGAAGAAATGAGAAAATATCTCATATAATATTTCTCTACTTATTCTATCTTGCGGTTTTACAATAACTTAGCCAATTGTTTTACGCTGAAGATAGAACAAAAATTGTATCCCTTATTTTGCCAAATGCCAACGTTCCTTTGTTTAGTAAAATAAATGTAAAGCTTAAAGAACTGGAGGCATTATCCTGGAAATCTTGCTAGTTGTCTACATGGTATAGCTAGTTTCTAACAAATGTTTCCATGTATTCTTCTGAAGAATAAGTGGCACTATGTAACAGATGATTGTGATTGATTGCATTATACTCAATGTCCTCACCACCACTAGGCTCAGGTGTGGTATCGTCACTACCTAACTCCTCCTCAGTGCGTGGTTTCTTCCCTTTTCTCATTTCGGGACCAATCTTAGTCTTCCTTTTTCCCAGATGTGTGTCCCCAATTGTTTCTTCGGCCCATGTCTCCACATCTTCATCGTGACCATGAGAAGAGCCTATGTCAGTGAACATCTGGCTCGGCAATGGAGTGTCAGTGAAGTCTGAGTCTTCATCAAATGCTGGGTCTCCATTGGACCTTGATTGCTTCATCCAATCTTGAATTGCTGATGACTGCCGGTACAAAGAAAGATCCATGAAACTGCTAACTGGATCATAGTCATATGGATCGACCCCTCTAGTAGCACGTTGCAGACGCAAGCGGAGGTTGTAGTTCACAAAGACCAATTTGTCCAATTTCTGGTGGCTCAACCTATTGCGCAGTTTGGTGTGGATGTAAGCAAATGTGCTCCAGTTCCTTTCACATCCACTAGAGGCTGCACACTGCGACAACAAGCGTCGGGCGACCCTTTGCAACACTGGTGTATCTCCCCCAAATGTAGCCCACCAAGCAGCTGGTGAAGTTTTCCGGTCAATGTGCGGCCCCCTTGCAGATTGGTCCCTCAGCAGCTTTTCTCGGGCCCTTGCTTTAGCTCTAGCCTTGTTCCTGTCCAACTGCTCACTAAAGAAGGCCTTAACTTCGGCTGGAACCGAAGGGCAGTCCTTCACATCTTTCCCCCTATGTGCTAAATGCTCTTTGAACCTTGTTGCTCCTCCCCCACTCTTCTCCTCCCTGCAATACTTGCATTTGAAACCACCCCTGATCCCACCCCTGATCTTTTGGCCATGCTCCCACACTAGGTCTGGCATTGTCCTACAATTACAGAAAAATAGTAAGGTGTAAGTTCATGAATAACACATGAAGTAGCAACTCATGTTCTTTTTTATGAATACCTACTAACAACCCATGAATATCACATAAACTAACAATTCATTAAAACTACCAATTCATACATTGAGACTAACATGAAAAAATTCATACATATCAACTAACTGATTTTTTCTATGCTTTCTATGTCACATGGTCTCTAGAATCTCAAATCAACTAACTTAGATCGACATCAACAAGCATCAACATAAAAAAAACCTTCTCATACCTTAGTTCCCGGAGCCGAGGCGAAATCCGGTCGGTTTCACCGGTTTTCCGCCGAAACCGCACCGAAATCCGCCCGGATTACGGATCCCTTCCGACAGCGCATCCAGGGAACGAAATTTCGGTGCGGGGAGGCGAAAATCGCCGGCGGCGGCGGAGGGGACCAGAGAGGAGACCGTGGAGGGGAAAAAAGAGGCTCGGGCGACCGTGAGGGGTGACGCTGACGACCAGATAAGGTTTACCGTGTTAACGGGTTAACGGGTCCACTCATCGTTAACGGGTCCGAACTCATTTAGTGATTTTAACCAACCAAATCAACTTATATTTGAACGATTTCAAGTGCTACTCGCTCAAAAAAGCACCTAGTTTTTTATCATATTTTTTTCATATTTTTTTTACAAATTTTTTTGAATTTTTGAATTTCGAAACGAAATTCACCGAAAAGTAGCGAAATTTCTCTTCCCGGTAACTAGCGGAAACGGAATTTTTACCGGAATTTCGCCGAAATTCCGCCGAAATTGTGAACCTTGGTCAAGGCCAATTTGAGCAACGGACGGTTGCTACGTCGGGGTACGGGTGTGGGGTCGCCGTGGCGCCGACTGACCCTACAAAAATCCACTGCACACCGGCCACCGACCACGATTTGGAACCATCGCCGGTTGCTGGATAGCAGTAAAAACCGAGAGCATGGAGCCATGGAGCACCAGCACCGGCCGGCCCATGCCGCCGCCGCCGCTACAGTGAAGTCGGCGCGTGGACCACCACCCCACGCGATGACAGAGGAAAGTAACGACAAGTCGGCGCTGTAAATAAAGTGGGTGGTGCGGCTGCATTTGCATTGGAGTATATACTTACTGTGCTGTTTGATCCGGTCACACAATTTATTTGCTGGGAGGGCAAAAATGTGCCTTTCTTTTACTATTTTTTTTTGGGTTGGGCATGGAAGTAAACACGGAGAGACGGAACCGCTTGGATTCGCCACTCCTGATTTCCGCGCTTCAGGGCGAAAGGATGCGCGGGCAGGACTGAAATCGGCCTATCCCTCCACTGAAATTTGGTCTCATGTGGCTAATTTGTTGGGCGTTGTTTAATTTATCTCCTAATTTTAATTCATCCAATAATTTTAATGAAATGAATTATATAGGATTTATCAACTTCTAAATTTTGAATATTAGCTACGTACTCCCTCCATCCAAATATCTCCAGCGTATATCCCTCCAGTGTAATGACCAAGGAGGCCGCACGCCTCAAGAAATTTTCATTAACTCGCCGTAATTTCATTAATGCTCCGCGTCGGTTTAGTTCCCAGCAAATTTCCCGTCTGACGGCGTAATCCCGCGCGCCGAAACTGAATTCCTCCCGCGCGTACACCCTCAGTACATCGGTTCTCATAGACCCATACGAAAATTTGGCAGCCAAAAATCAAAATCCGTCGTTCCATTGCATTGCCGCCAATACTCAATTTTCGTTTTGAGTTTTTCACGGGCTATATAAGACGATGAGGTGGAAGAGGAAACGTACAGACTGATCTCTCCACCACAACTCTCTTCTTTTCCTCCTCTGATTACGGTAGACTAGATGCCTCCATTGCCTATCGATTTGAATGAAGAGGACCTGCATCCCATCGATTGGGATGAGATCCTCGAGTATGATGGCCCTGCTCATGAGCTTGCGTACGACATGGTTTGGGAGGATGCAAACCAAGGTACCGATCTTCTTTCATTCATGTTTTGCCTTTACTAACTGCTGCATAAGATCTTATTCTTATCTGTTCCTTTGCTGTTGATTTAGGCGAGCAAGGTGTCAATGACGATGCTGATGAAACTGAAGACGACGGCCAAGCTGACGAACCTGAACCTGACGACAGCGACGTATCGGATTCTTTGGATGGAGGCCTAACGGGAGGGAACGGCGTCGTTTTTGTAGCCACGGGCGAGCCGCCACAGCATCGAAGGCGCATCGCTTCCGAGGAGCCGCGCGCGCTTCGTAACCCTGCGAGCACGTGGTCCACACAAGTAACGACGGAGTAAGCATGACAACACGTCGGATTCGGATCGGGTGGAGTCTCTGTGCATCCAACATCAAAACCCAAAATCGAAACCCGAACCCAAATCCGAAACCGATTTAGGTGGAAATCCATCACAAAAACCAAACCCGCGGATACCCGAAACCCGAATGGATACCCGAAACCTACGGATAAATATACACATATTCATATGTATAAACAAGAGGCAACAAATAATAAATATTTTCATGAGTCAACTTTCAATAAATTTAATAGTCTAAGTAAACAAGTTATCATTAACATATTATAAAACACGAGTTTTAATTCAAAATGATTTATTTCAAATATCCATTGGATATCCACGGGTGGAAACCAAAACCCGAAACCGAACCCGAAACCAAACCCAAACCCGAACCTAAAAACCGTGGGCGAAAAACCAACACCAAACCCGAAACCCGCGGATACCCACACCGAACCCGATCCGCTGCCATCTCTACGACGGAGATATTTGGAAAAAAATAATTTTGCTCACGCGCCGGAGATATTTGGATGGAGGGAGTAGTCTCTCCGTGCTCGTAAAAGAAGTCATTTAGGACAATGACACGGTCTCCAAAACATAACTTTGATCTCTTATTATTATAAAAATATTTATAGAAAAGTGAGATATGTATATTTTTATGAAAATATTTTTCAAAACAAATCTATTCATATAATTTTCACATTTGCAAACTCAACAATTTAAATATTATTGATGATTTATATTCCCAATATTTGATCCAAAATATGTCCAAAACGATTTCCTTTATCAATACGGAGAGAGTATTTTTCAACGTCTAACACCGTCTCCAAGAGAGGAAGCATTACGTGACCCATAGCCAAAATGAATGGTGCACAGTTCGTTTAGGTGAAAAAAAGAGGGTCCAACAGAATAGGCAAACTGCAGACCCAATTTGCGTCCGTGCGGAGTGGCGACCCAAATAAGCGTCCGTCTCTCTCCTCGACGCATTCTCTGCCGCGCCCGCACATCATTTTCGCGGGAGGGGAAAGAAGAGGAGCGCAACCGGTGAGTCGCCGTCGACGAGATCTGCACCGAGCTAGGCTTCGCAGGTATGCTTCCCTGGCCAACCCGCCCCAGCACCGCGTCCTCAAGGCTCTCGCCTGCCCCGCGACGGCGCTGCCCCGCCGCCGCGTCCTCCAGGCTCGCCGCTCGGTGCGACCGCGCGCTCGCACCGGCCTACCGCGGCCCTGTGTGTGCAACCAGCAAGCAACCTGCTGTGATGCAACAAGATCTGCCATGCATTGGAAACTAGTATAGCAGCAGCATTATTGTTAGTACTTTTGATTTGGTTTGTTTTCGATTGGTTTGATTTGGTTCAGGGGAGCTCAACCTAATCTGGCCGGTTGGCCATCAGCATGAGACTCAATGAATTTCAGGGTTTCCTGACAAGTTTTTCATGCCTCATTTCAATATTGCTTTCATCAGAAGAGCCAACCACTATGTTTTGTGCGAAATCTCATTTCAGTATTGCATTTCAGGGCTTGATGTGGGGGAATTCACTAGCAAATTATCCCCCCTTCTATGAAACAGAGAACTATGTAGACATAAACTCAGTTCGGAATTTCTTTCTCCTATTATGCGAAAAATCACATAGCAAGCTCGAGTGCCTATATGTTAAGTTCTATGTGTGTTTTGTGCCATGTTTAATTGATTCTCTTTGTACTAGGACAATGGATAACATTTTTAGTGTCACAAATGGTCGCGTTGCCGAATCCGAAGAAATCTTACGAGCAGATCAGTGGGCTTATGGTTATTCTGCCGCTTTTCAATCTCGGAATGATCCTCCATACTCCCAGGTTTATTGTAGGCATGCATGATGGTTTGTTTTATTTACATATCAATACATCGATGATTAACAATTCTTTTCATCTCTAGTTCAATAGGCATGGATCCTCCCAGATGTCCTACCCACCTATGAATGGACAACCTAGTCAGGGGTTCTCCATTGACAACAACCATGGCTCACTAGTGCACAAAATCTTTTGCATGACATTTCCATTTCATTAACAGTGGCGGTTTTTTGAAAAAATGTCACGGTTAATGCCTCGATTAACTGTGGAGGTTTTTTTTCATTAACCATGGCGGTTTTTGTAACCGTGGTAACCGTGGCGGTTATTATAAGAAAACCGCCACGGTAAATAAGGCCCAGATGCTCAGCCCACTTGGCAATGAGCAGCCCACTAGAATCCGATAAGAATTGCTGAGTATATAAGCCGACGAAGTCAAGGAAACCCTAACTCATCTCCTCCCCACACTCCATCTCCCTCAGCCGCTGCCTCCGCGCACGGCATTCTTCTCCCCATGGGGATCTAGGTGACACTCACACCCTCGAACAAGCGTAAAGACTTAACTCTGCATGACCTCCTTGACTAAGCTACACAGTTGCCTGAAAGCAAATTTTCACTGCATTGACATTAAATCCTTTTATGCTAACCACTATGGTGTGCTTTCAATAAATAGGAAGGCATGTACACAATTCATTGGGCTGTGGAAGCAAAAGCATGAAACTGGACAGTGGATCGAGGTTGAACCTGAAGCAATGTCTGCACGCTCCGAATTTCCTCCTTTTAATCCTTCTGGCATAATGTTTATGGGGGACAGCATGAAGCAAACTATGGAAACAATGTCTGTTTCCAACGGAGATGCAAGTGAAGATGCTTCTAAAGCAGGTATATTTCGATGTCCTAACACCCTCCAAGCGAATAACCTCATTGCTGTTTGGTGCAATGACTTAACTTACATTCTAGAAAGCTCACGATAGCTTATTTTTCCACAAGATTGGATAATTAGTATCCAGGAACCTTTCTTTTGATGGATGCTGGATTTCCTGTTCATTCATTATTTGCACAACTGTTGACTAACTCCTTGAAGCTATTTGTCCCATGCTTGATTTTAAAGTTGTTTTCCCATTTAATATGACTTAATAAAATGTCCTTGGATCTTAGCAATTACTTCTGTTGCTTGGCAGATCAGAGGACAACTCATCACTCTGGAGCTCCCCATGAGTTCTTCCATGGTCCATATTAGTCAGCATATCCACCGTTGGCTATGCATCCGCCTTACTCTATGCAAGGCATACCTTACTATCCTGGAATGAACCCATATTACCCTCCCCCCTACCCCCCAATCGATGATACCAGGTACCACCACTCAGAAAGGAGAGTATCAAAGAAATACTCCTCAGATAGCAAGGACTCAGAAACTTCAGATGACGAAAGTGACCAGAGCGGTTCAGAGAGGGAGACTTCTTATGGTCACAGGTCCCATAACAAGAATAAAAGGACAGGCAAGAAGAAGCCCAGTGTGGTTGTCATACGGAACATAAATGTAACGTCAAAAAGACATGGATCATCGGAGATTGAATCACAAACAGGTTCAGATGTAGCATCTGAGGACAGTGATGATCTGAACACCAAGTCCAGAAAGAAAACAGAATAAGAGCTCAAGTTCAAAGAAGAAAGATGCTAGAAAGATCATTCTTGAGTCTGCAGATGATCATAATAAGGATGAAATGTCGTATGGGCAAGATGGAGATCAAGGGAACTGGAATGTCTTCCAAAGTTTCCTGCTAAGAGCTGATGAGAAGACAAGAGATAATGATGCTGACCTATTCGCCAGTGAAAACAAACCACCCCCAGCAAGGAAGAAGGAGAGCACAAGCATTGATGATTCTATTCTCTTGACAGAGCGAGATTCTCCTGGTGCCAATGAACGTAATACAGTAGGTTTCAACATAGAAAATGGGAGGACTAGGCCGCATCAGATGCTGTCTGGTGATGAACTTATGATGTCTGGGCAAGGTAGTGGCGTTGCTAGTGATGGCATAAAGGAGATTGAAGGTGGAGATGTGAGATACAGGAGAGGAGCAAGTGATGACTTCATGATTTATGGGCAGGAAAAGTCAACAGACAGAGGGAGTTCTTTAGACCCTCTTGCGGAAGCACAGTACAAGAACCCTACACTGGTGGGAAAAAATGCGCACAGCATGGCAGATGAGTCTTTCATGATACCTCTTAGGTTCACCTCAGATGATAATTTCGGACCAGAAAGCCGTACTGCAATTGACATAGATGTTGAGCTTCCCTCAACTGTTCAGAAGATATCAGATGCTAAAGCTGGTGGTCAGCTTTTCTATGAGCCAGATGAGTTGATGCCAGAGCGTGGATGCGAAAACATTTCATTTGGATATGATCCAGCAATGGATTACAGTCAGATGCAGAGCCAACCTGCCACCATGGTTGAAGATTCACCTGTGGAAGAGATCGTTGACCAATGCTGAAGTAAAGAAGCCAGAGAAAGATAAGAGGATAAGAAATTCACAGGAGAGTTTGGATAAACGAAGGAAAGATGCTTCAGTGAGGAGATTATCATCATCAAAGGGCCCAATGACTGATGCACAGAAGTGTGCACAAAACTTGCGAGTATATAAAGCGGATCTTCAAAAGGCAAAGAAAGAGCAGGTATTGGTGCATTACTTTTTTTATAAATCCTTTTCTGCGAATTCAATCGTACATACTTATGCATAACAACATCTGATGCTCCTTGTCCTCAGCGTTTGTCCTTTGACCTAGCTAGTGTTTTACTTAATTTAAATTTTCAGGTTTGATGTTCTCCCATTAGATTGTCAAGAATCCTGTAGTTTTGATGTGAAATACAAATATGTGTTTTATTTTTTAAAACAACCAGAATTCCTAAGTACTGCTCCCGACCTAGTCTGACTTAGTGGAACACAGACCAAGTTGATTTATCTAACAGGCTATCCACCAAGTTGACTTAGTGGAACACAGACCAAGTTGACCAAGTTCATGTAATTGCTCCACAAAATAGTGTTCAGTACTTAGGAAGACAACTATATCTGTCACTACCTAATAAATGCACTTTAGAAAAAGTTGCCTTAGAATCAAGGTTTACAAATTATAAGTATTTACGCAAGATTCACCTACCATTTAGCCAATTATTAAGGAAAATGGTTGTTTAATCAGGATGATAAACGGATGTTTAAATGGCAGGAGTTGGCCACCGTGCAGTGTTTAAATGAGCTGAGCTGCCGTTTAGGCATACAAGACAAATGATCTAACATGAAGAATAACTTGCATGCACCAACCAATTCAACCCAAAAGCTTAAGTTGATGAGAAGAGGTGGGCAATTCACTTATACTTCACCCCCCCCCCCCCTCATGTGCAGGTTCCCTTAGGTCTCAAATGTGGAAATTAGGAGTCGGCTGCAATTATTTTATTTAATCGCGCCCACCGGGATTCGAACTCGAGATCTCTGGCCCTAATACCATATTGAGTTGCATGCACCAACCAATTCAACCCAAAAGATGAGCAATTCACTTATACTTCAACACTTACAATGGATGTTTATTTATATTGATAAAAATAGTCTAACCTGTCAACTTTGGTTGTTGCTGTGGCTGGCCACTGTGCAGTGTTTAAATGAGCTGAGCTGCCGTTAGGCATACAAGACAAATGATCGAACATGAAGAATAACTCGAATTAGGATAGTGGTTCTTGTTGTCCTGTGTTTTCTTACAATGGATATTTATATATTGATAAAAATAGTCTAACCTGTCAACTTTGGTTGTCTCTGCTAGATTTCTAATACTTTGCAACATCGAATTGGCAATTTTTTGCATTTCCAGGAAGAGGAACAGATGAAACGGCTAGAGAGGCTTAAACTGGAGAGGCAAAAGAGAATTGCTGCAAGAAGTAGCACTTCCAGTGCATCAACCACACTGCAGCAGCCCAAAGTGAAACCTTCTTCCAAGGTTTCTCCCAGTACCTACAAGAGCTCAAAGTTCAGTGATGCAGAACCTGCATCCTCTTCACCTCTCAGAAAATTTCCTGCCAAAACTACCACAGGAACTGATCCTCATCCCCCAAAAACAGCAAAAGCAAGTGTTGGTGTATATTGAGCCCATGCATAGAGGCCCATCTAGAGTCCCATGTATAGGAACTATATATCCCACCCTTCTAGGGTTTGGAGGAATACAAGCCATTATTCTCTCCCACACCTCTCTACATGGTATCAGCTAGCCTTCTCTTCCTCTAGCCGCCGCCGCCGGCGGCGGCGGCGGCACCATGGCCGGCCGGCCGCCGGCGCCGCCGGGGCTTCTCTCCTTCCCTCCCCTCTCCTCCTTCACTCCCATCCCCTCCTCTGTTTCTGCTCTGGGTGCCGCCTCCCCTGTCCTGGGCGCCGCCGCCTCCTTCCCTGCCCAGGGCGCCGCCGCCCGGCCACCCTACGCCGCCGTGGTGGGTGTGGCCGGCGGGGCCGCGAGCGCGGGCTCCGGGGCGGGCGGGGTAGCCCCTGCTGCTGGATCCGCCGCCCCCGGCCCTCCTCTGGCCGTGGGTGCGGGAGGCCCGGACGCCCACGGCGCTCCTCTGGCCGCCGCCGCGGCGGGAGGCACGGGTGCCGCCGGCGTCGCCCCACCCGCTGGACCCGCCGGCCCTGGTGCTCCTCTGGCCGGAGGCACGGGCTCCCCCGGCACTCCTCTATTCGCAACCGCCGCGAGAGGCACGGCGCGCCTGTGACATGGGCTGCACGCCCTGCTCTGCTCTTGGGCCCTTGCCCCTGCAGGTCGGTGCGCACCTTGGGCCGCAGGTCTGCTCCGCGTGCCGTGCGCGTGCGCTGCACGCCGCAGGAGACAGCAACGGCCTGGACGCCGCCGATGGCTGCCGAGCCTCGCCGCTCGCCTGCCTCCGCCTGGCCACTGATGCAGCCGTCCTCGACACACGTGCGTGGCCCCGGACGCCCGCTCCTCTGGCCGCCGTCGCCGCACCTCTGGCCGCGCCCACCGCCGCCGCGGGCGCCGCGGATGCCGCGCACGCCATGGTCGTAGGTGCCAAGGACGCCGCGGTCACCGCGTGCGCTGCTGGCACCGCAGGCGCCGCAGCCGCCGTTGCTCCTCCTCCGTCTTGGCCAGCCTTCGGTATGCCTCCCGGCGACGCGCCGTACGCCGCCGCTGCCGCCCACGGCGTTGCGCCCACGCCACCCATGGCCGCGCCCGCGGCGCCTCTTCCTGCGCCCGCGCCGCCCGTGGCCGCGCCCGCGGTGCCTCTCCTCACCGCGGCCCTCCTCACCGCCCAGTTCGAGGCTGCAGCGGATCAGGAGCGGGCCCGCGCAGCTACTGCGGCCCTCCTCGCCGCCAAGTCCGAGGCTGCGGCGCCTCAGGAGCGGGCCCACGCGGCTGCCCTCGCTTGGGAGCGCGAGCGTTACGCGGCCGATGCTCTCACTTGTCGGGTTGCCGCGGAGAAGCCCTACTTCCTTGTCCCGCCCATCGTCCCCTTCACCGAGCACGACGCTTCGTCCTCCCACCAGACTTCGGCCTCTGGATCCGGACCCCGGATCGACCCGCCCGACCCCCTCCTTGGTGCTCCTCTCACCGGCCAGACCGGGGGTGGGGGAGGCCGAGGGCGTCGGCGACGGAGGGGACGTGATGGTGGTGCTCGGGCCACTCCGGACCCGACTCTGGCTCCCACTCCTGCTCCTGGCCCTGGAGGTACGCTCTGGCCATCCTTCAGCGCCCCATGGCCAGGGCGCATCCCGATGTGGCTGTTTCAGGGTCGGCGGGGGGGGGGGGGGGGGCTCGTCCTCAGCCCCAGTCGGCGGCCATGCTCGCCGCTGCTGCTCCCCCGTTCGCGCCGTTCTGGACCCCGCCCGCTCCACCTAGCCAGCAGCCGATCTGGCCTGGGGGGTGGGACCAGGCCGCACTGGCGCAGTCCTTCAGCACCATGGGGCGGACGCCGCCGGTCCGCACCAAGTGGATCGCCGACTCGGGTGCCTCCTTCCTCACCACCCCAGAAGCCGGTATCCTCTCTTCTGTCCGACCCCCACACCCCTCTTGTCCTTCTTCCATCATGGTTGGTGATGGGTCTTGCCTTCCTGTCACCGCCGTGGTTCTGCTCCTGGCTCTTTTCGTCTTCCCAATGTTCTTGTTGCTCCTCAGATGGTTCATAATCTTCTTTCCATTCGTCAGTTTACAGCTGACAACTCTTGTTCCATCGAGTTTTATTCTTCTGGCCTCACTGTAAAGGATTCGGCCTCCCGGCGTCCGCTACTCTGGTGTGACAGCACGGGACCCCTTTACACCCTTCGCCTTCCTTCTTCCGCTGCACCACTCTCGCCTTCTTCGCCATGGCCGTCTTGGTCTGCCGCTTTTGCCGCGATGCCGTCTTCCACCACCTGGCACCGCCGTCTTGGTCACCCTGGCCGCGATGTTCTGGCTCAGCTCAGTCGTAGTACCGATGTTCCTGGTACTTGGTTTCCTGCTGAGCCCATCTGCCATGCATGCCAGCTCGGTCGTCATGTTCGGCTCCCTTTTTCTTCTTCTTCGCATGCGACGCATGCATTTGATCTTGTTCACTGTGACCTGTGGACCTCTCCTGTTCTTAGCCTTTCTGGCTATAAGTACTATCTGGTGGTGGTCGATGATTTCTCGCACTACTCTTGGACGTTTCCTTTGCGCGCCAAGTCTGAGACCTTCTCCACCCTCCTCCACTTCTTTGCCTGGGTGTCCACTCAGTTCGGCCTCACCGTTAAGTCCGTCCAGTGTGACAACGGGCGGGAGTTCGACAACTCCACCTCCCGTTCTTTCTTCCTTTCTGGGGGTGTTTAGCTGCGTATGTCTTGTCCGTATACCTCTCCTCAGAACGGCAAGGCTGAGCGGATGATTCGCACGACGAATGACGTCGTGCGCACCCTTCTGATCCAGGCCTCTCTGCCCTCGCGCTTCTGGACTGAGAGCCTTCACACCGCCACCTACTTGCTCCGCCGTCTTCCGTCCACTGCTTCTCCTGCTCCCACTCCACACCACGCTCTTTTCGATACCCCAACTCGCTACGACCACCTTCGGGTCTTCGGGTGTGCGTGTTACCCTAACACCTCCGCCACTGCTCCTCACAAGCTGGCGTCCTGCTCGACTCGCTGTGTGTTCCTTGGTTACTCCCCTGACCACAAGAGGTACTGATGTTTTGACCTCACCTCTCGCCGCGTCCTGATCTCCCGACACGTCGTCTTTCACAAGTCGGATTTCTCCTACTCCACCTCCTGCACACCATCTCCTGACCCCGAGCTGGAGTCTCTGTTTCCGACTGACCCGGTGGTTCAGCCATCTTTTACTGTCTGTCCTTTCCCTGCAGGTTTTCCTGGTACACCGGCACCGTTCCCAGTGATCCCTGCTGCGCCGAGCGTGGCCCCAGTGCTTGCTCACAAGCTGGCGTCCTGCTCGACTCGCTGTGTGTTCCTTGGTTACTCCCCTGACCACAAGAGGTACTGATGTTTTGACCTCACCTCTCGCCGCGTCCTGATCTCCCGACACGTCGTCTTTCACAAGTCGGATTTCTCCTACTCCACCTCCTGCACACCATCTCCTGACCCCGAGCTGGAGTCTCTGTTTCCGACTGACCCGGTGGTTCAGCCATCTTTTACTGTCTGTCCTTTCCCTGCAGGTTTTCCTGGTACACCGGCACCGTTCCCAGTGATCCCTGCTGCGCCGAGCGTGGCCCCAGTGCCCGCAGTCGCGCCACGCGCGGCCCCCGGACCTCCAATCGTGCCGCACGCGGACCCAGTGTCTCCTGCTGCGCCACGCGCGGCCCCGGTGTCTCCTGCGGCGCCACACGCGGCCTCGGTGCCTTCCCCTGCACCTGCGCGGTACGCTCAGCCGGTGCAGGTGTACCGGCGTCGTTCGGCGCCGACACCGGCGCCGCCGCGGTACGCTAAGCCGGTGCAGGTGTACCGGCGTCGTTCGGTGCCGACACCGGCGCCGCCTCCTGCTCCGGAGGCTTCTGCGACGCCTCCACCGGAGCCGTAGCCGCCGCCGCCTCCACCGGCTCCCTCTCGAGTCAAGCCGGCAGTGTACCACCCGCCCGTCGTCCATCGGGATCTTCGGCATATCCATCCCATGGTGACTCGGCGGATGGCGTCTCAGGCCGCGACTCTCTCCGCCACCGAGGGAGAGCCGCAGGTCTCTCTGGTACCCTCCTCTGTCCGCGACGCCCTGGCGGATCCTCACTAGCGTCGTGCGATGGAAGAGTACGCAGCTTTCCTTGCTAACCAGACGTGGGATCTCGTGCCTGTTAGAAGCTCAATTTTCACTCTCATTGAGCTGAGAGGATGACACTAAGTTGGGGAAGTTTTCTGGGTTTTTCTTCATTCACACTCACAATGCCATGCCTTCCAACGGGAGGGGTGGCCACGCTTTTATACAAGGGCTGCAGGGCAGCCAAAACACACACCAAGGACTAGTCTAAGATGTTGTCCTCTAGGTCCTAACTGTTGTCCTCTAGATGCTGTCCTCTAGATGCTAATGCTAGTCTAAGATGCCAATGTGCTGCAGCTGCAGCAACCACCACGCAGCAAGGACCATGCAAGGTCTGAGATGCTGGTCAAAAGAAAAACTGAAACCTGTCCTAGGTGGAGACCCAAAAAGATCGAGATGACATAGACTTATTCCTTCATTCTCCCCCTAAGTCTTGTCCGTCGTCTTGTGGGAGGGTTGAACCATTCCGGTCCTGGAGCAAAGCTCAAGGAACTTGATCCTCCCAAGGGGCTTGGTGAGCAGGTGCGCAAGCTGATCCTTGGTGTTGATGTAGCTCGCCTTGATGCTTCCTTCCTCCAAGCAGCCTCGGATGAAGTGATACCTTACCCGGATGTGCTTGCTCCATTCGTGGAAAACGGGGTTCTTCGCCAGGGCCAGAGCGGACTTGCTGTCCACCCTGAGCTCCACCGCTCTAGTGTCTCTACCGAGAAGATCACCAAGCAGTCGAGCGAGCCAGAGCGCCTGAGTCGACGCGGTGGAGGCTGCTATGTACTCGGCCTCGCAGCTGGACAAGGCCACCACCTGCTGCTTGACCGACTGCCAGCTAACGAGGCACTCGCCGAGGAAGAAGAGGATCCCGCTCGTACTCTTGCTGGTGTCGATGTCGCCGGCGTGGTCACTGTCGCTGTACCCGACGAAGTGTGCCGCCCCAGGGCACCTCGGGTAGTGGAGACCGTGGTCGAGAGTCCCCTGCAACATAGCGGATGATCCTCTTCACGGCCTGCTGGTGCTCCGTCGTCGGTCGCTGCATGAACCGACTGACGTAGCCGACGGAGAACGCCAAGTCCGGCCGTGTGTGGGCGAGGTAGCGGAGGCTCCCCACAAGACGCCGGTACTGAGTAGCGTCCACCTCCTCCGCCGTGCTGTCACGGCTCAGCTTCAGCCTCTCCTCCATCGGAGTGAGAGCTGGGTTGCAGTCGGTGAGCCCAGCGAGCTCGACGACGCGCTTGGCGTAGGCGGTCTGTCGAAGTGTGATCCCGGAGTCGTCCTGGTGCACCTCGATCCCCAGGTAGAAGGAGAGAGGCCCGAGGTCGCTCATCTGGAAGGTGGCCTTCAGCTCCTCCTTGAACACCGCCACCTCCGTATCCTTAGAGCCGGTGATCACCAAGTCGTCGACGTAGACACCCACCAGCAGGGTATTGCCTCCTTTGCCCCGCCGGTAGACGGCCGCCTCGTGCGGGCTTTGCTCGAAGCCCATCCCCTTGAGCGTGGAGTCCAGCTTGGCGTTCCACGCCCTCGGGGCCTGCCGCAAGCCATAGAGGGCCTTGCGCAGACGTAGCACCTTACCCTCCTTGCCGGGGATCGCAAACCCCGGCGGCTGGTGCACGTAGACCTCCTCGTTCAAGTCGCCATTGAGAAACGCCGACTTGACGTCCATGTGATGGACACGCCAGCCCTCCTGGGCAGCTAGCGCAAGGAGGAGTCGCACGGACTCCATCCGTGCCACGGGAGCGAAGGCATCGTCGAAGTCGACTCCCTCCTGCTGCACGAAACCTTGTGCCACCAGGCGAGCCTTGTGCTTGACGACGGTGCCAGCCTCATCCCTCTTCAGCTTGAACACCCACTTAAGGGTGATCGCGCGGTGACCGCGAGGGAGATTAGCAAGCTCCCAAGTACAGTTCTTCTCAACCGCGTCCATCTCCGACTGCATCGCGGCATGCCATGCCGCGTGTCCCTCGGCCTCTGCAAAAGACCGAGGCTCGCCTTCGTCGCACGCGAGGTGCAACTGCGCCTCCAGGTCGTGAGGCACCAGTCCCGGCACCGGCTGATCGCCGAGAAGGTTCTCCATCGTACGGTACCGCAGCGGCTCACCGTCGTGGTACGCGTCGATGCGCTCCTCGTCGTGAGAGAGCGGAGTAGCGAACTCCACCGGGCTGTGAGCAGGTGCTGGAGTAGGCGTGCCCGGAGGAGTGCTTGTCGGCGCTGGAGTGCGCGGCGTCGCCGGCTGTGGTGGTGCAGCCGAGGAACTCGGCGCAGCCGGAGTCGCAGCTGAAGAGCGTGGTGCCGCCGGTGTGTCGGGCGCCAGAGTCGGGGGAGGCTCGGGGACCGGGGTAGGCACGCTCGGCGAAGAAGAGTTGCCTACTCCCCCAGCTCCCTCGAAGTGGACATACTCGACGGTGAAGTCGTCGTACGTCGGAGCCGAGCCGTCGTCCACCGCCTTGTCCCACGCCCATCCTCGCCCTTCGTCGAACACAACGTCGCGCGCCGTGCGCACACGCTGTGTCTCCAGGTCGAGGATGCGGTAGGCCTTCGAACCCTCCGCGTAGCCAATAAACACTCCCGGAGTGCTCCTGTCGTCGAGCTTGCCGATGTGGCCAAGCTCCTTGGCGAACGCGAGGCAGCTGAAGACCCGCAGGTGGGAGACCGCCGGCTTACGCCCATGCCAAGCCTCATACGGCGTCATGTCGTCGAGTGCCTTGGTGGGCGAGCGGTTGAGGATGTAGACGGCCGTCACCACCGCCCCTCCCTAGAAGACAGCCGGCATCCCCCTCTGCTTGAGGAGGGCCCGGGCCATCCCCACAACCGTCTGGTTGCGCCGCTCGACGACGCCGTTCTGCTGCGGGCTGTACGGCGCGTAGTAGTGGCGCTGGATGCCCTCATTCGTGCAGTACGCCGCGAACTCGGCCGCCGTGAACTCGCCGCCGTTGTCGGTGCGCAGCACGCTCAACTTGCGGCCGCTCTCCGCCTCCGCAGCGGCCTGAGCATGCCTGATGGCGTCCGCAACCTCTCCCTTGCTGCCGAGGATCATCACCCACATGAAGCGGGAGAGGTCGTCGACGAGCAGCAGGAAGTAGCGCCGTCCTCCTGGTGTGACCGGTGTCACCGGGCCACACAAGTCCCCGTGCACGAGCTCGAGTCCGCTCCTTGGCTCGGAAGCTCGCCTGCTGGGGGAAGGAGTGCCGCTTCTGCTTCGTCAACACGCAGACGTCGCAGAGCTGCTCCATGTGGTCGAGGCATGGGAGGCCTCGCACCATCTCCTTGGCGCCAAGCTGCTTCAGGGCCTCAAAGTGGAGGTGCCCAAAGCGCTCGTGCCACTGCCATGCCTCGTCGTCCCTGCGAGCTGCAAGACAAAGAGGCTGGGCCACCCCAACGTCGAGGATGTAGAGGCGGTTCTTCCCTCGAACCACCCTGGCGAGAAGCTGGCGACGGTAGTCCCAGATGCGGAGGACCCCGCTGTCGATCACCACGCGGGAGCCGCTCTCATCGAGCTGCCCAAGGCTGATGATGGAGTTCTGTAGCGCCGGGATGTAGTAGACTCCGGTGAGCATCCGGTGCTCTCCGGACTTGGCGGTGAAGATCACGGAGCCCACACCCTTGATCTCCACGGCGGAGGAGTCCCCGAACCTGACGGAGCCACCTACGTCGACGTCCAGGTCGGAGAAGAACTCCCGCCGCCCGGTCATGTGGTGCGTGGCGCCGGACTCGAGGTACCAGCCATCGACCCTGTCGTCGTCGGAGCCGTTACCGAGGAGGACTCGGGCACGCGGCTCGTCGAGGTGGAGTAGAGCGGTGGCAGGCGGTGCCGCCGGATGCGGCTCCATGTCCCCGTGGAGTAGGAACAGAGCCGGCTCGTCATCCGGCTGGGCCTCTGCGACGTGGGCTTGGCCCCCACGCCTCCGTTGCGGGCAGTCCCTGGCCCAGTGGCCGGGCCTGCCACAGTTGTGGCAAGCGTCGTCTCGTGCCGCCTTGGGCCTATCGGCGGCGCCGCCCTGAGCATCTCCGCTGGTGCCACCCTCGGCGCGCCCTCGTGTCCCGGCTTGAGCACCTCCGCGCCCCTTTCGCGGCTTGCCGCGCTTGCGGCCACCAGTCGAGGAAGAGGGCTCCCCCCTCCTCCTGTCACCGCGCCGGGCCTCCCACTGCTCCTGAGTAAGGTGGAGCTTCCCACCGATGGAGATGCCTCCCGAGGGAGGCTGTGGCTCGTCGCTGTCGACGACCTTGAGGCGACCTATCGCCTCGATCGTCATGGTGGAGAGGTCCAGCAGAGACTCGATCGAGCGAGCGGTCTGCCTGTACCTCTCGGGGACACAGTGGAAGAGCTTCTCGACGGCTCTCTCCTCGTCGTAGGTGTCGTCGCCGAACTGCACCACCTTTTGCAGCAGAGTGTTGAGACGGAGGGCGAAGTCATCAACATCCTCACCTGGCTTGAAGGCCAGGTTCTCCCACTCCTTGCGAAGTGCCTGGAGAGTGGTCTTGCGGGCGCGGTCGCTGCCGATACGTGCTGCAGCGATGGAGTCCCAGGCCTCATTGGCAGTTCGCTACTTGGAAAGCGTGAACTGCATCTCTGGCGGGGCTGCTGCGATGAGAGCATCCAGCGCCCGTCGATCCTTATCGTAGTCGACGTCGCCGTACCAGACTGCCTCCCACATATGCCGCACCTGGAGCTTCACCTCCATGACCGCGGCCCACTCGACGTAGTTGGTCTTGGTGAGGGTGGGCCACCCACCGCCGGGATCGATGTCCCTGACCACCGCCTGGAGGCCGTGGTAGCCGGGGGCGCCGCCGCGCGCACCCCAGCCAGGAGCGCCGCGACCGCCCTGCGCGCCGCCGCCAGGGGCGCCGCCTCCGCCCTGCGCGCCGCCGCCGGGTGCGCGGCCCCCTGGACCGTCGCCGGGCGCGCCGCCATCCAGGCCGCCGCCGGGCGCGCCGCCGTCCAAGCCGCCACCGAGCGCGCCGCCGTCCAGGCCGCCGCCGGGTGCGCGGGCCCCTGGACCGTCGCCGGGCGCGCCGCCGGGCGCACCGCCGTCCAGGCCGCCGCCGCCGGGGTGGGCTGCTGCCCACCGCGCGGTCCGCTCCCGCGCTCTCTCCCTCTCCAACTCCTCAAGGTCCTCGTCGGCGGTGGCATCGCCGGCGATGGAGCCGCTGAGGCTGCCGCGCAAGGTCTCAACCTCGACCTCCGCCGCACGCGCTTTATGCTCCGCCGCCTCTGCTTCCACCTCCGCCCTGGCCGCCGCCAGCTCCGCTGCAGCCAGCCTGGCCGCCCTCGCCACTGCTGCAGCGGCTTGTGCCGTCGCTCGCCTGCGCTCCTCTGCCGCGGCGAGCTCGGCATCTCGCTGACGCCGTGCGCTCGAGGCGACCGAGCGCTGAGACGGTGCGTCGGACATGGCGCGCCTCCAAGGGGCTGCTGCATGGAGAAGACGCAGCCTCAGACGAGCTGCTGCTCGTCTGCTCGGGTGAGGAAGGTGGAAGAGGGGCTGCTGCAGGTGCTGCTGCGCTAACTGCTGCTGCTGCGCTAGCTGCTACTGGTGCTGCAGCAGCTGCTACTGCTGCTTGGGAGGGAGAAGAACAGGAGATATCCAGTCTACAGGAAAGTACGGCCCTGATACCAGATGTTAGAAGCTCAATTTTCACTCTCATTGAGCTGAGAGGATGACACTCAAGTTGAGGAAGTTTTCTAGGCACGCATGCCTTCCAACGGGAGGGGTGGCCACGCTTTTATACAAGGGCTGCAGGGCAGCCAAAACACACACCAAGGATTAGTCTAAGATGCTGTCCTCTAGGTCCTAACTGTTGTCCTCTAGATGCTGTCCTCTAGATGCTAAAGCTAGTCTAAGATGCCAATGTGCTGCAGCTGTAGCAACCACCACGCAGCAAGGACCATGCAAGGTCTGAGATGCTGGTCAAAAGAAAAACTGAAACATGTCCTAGGTGGAGACCCATAAAGACCAAGATGACATAGACTTATTCCTTCAGTGCCGCGTCCGTCTGGTTGTAATGTGGTGACCGGCAAGTGGATTTGGACGCACAAGCGTCGGGCTGACGGCACATTAGAGCGCTATAAGGCTCGCTGGGTTTTCCGGGGGTTCACCCAGCGGCCTGGTGTGGACTACGATGAGACCTTCAGTCCAGTGGTGAAGCCCGCTACGGTGCGCACGGTCCTCTCGCTCGCACTCTCTCACTCCTGGTATGTGCACCAGCTGGATGTGAAGAATGCCTTTCTTCACGGCACTCTGTCAGAGACAGTGTACTGCTCTCAGCCCGCGGGATTTGTGGACTCGAGTCGTCCAGATATGGTCTGCCGGCTCAACAAGTCCCTCTATGGTATGAAGCAGGCTCCTCGGACTTGGTACTCTCGGTTCGCCACGTTCTTGCTCACTTTGGGATTCACCGAGGCCAAAGCTGACACTTCTTTATTCATCTACCGCCGTGGGGATGAGACTGCATACCTGCTGCTCTATGTTGATGACATTGTGCTCACTGCCTCCAGTCAGCAGTTGCTTGAGCGCGTCATCTCCTCTCTACAGCAGGAGTTTGCTATGAAGGATCTTAGTCAGCTCCACCACTTCTTGGGCGTTACTGTTGAGACTCCCCCGTCTGGCCTGTTCCTTCACCAGCGGCAGTATGCACTCTACATTCTGGAGCGGCCTGGGATGACTGATTGCAAGCCATGCTCCACTCCTGTCGATACTCAGGCGAAGTTGTCTGCTGATCTGGGTGATCCCGTGGCTGATCCTACTGCCTACCGGAGCCTTGCCGGTGCCTTGTAGTACCTGACCTTCACCCGGCCAGATCTCACCTATGTCGTCCAGCAGGTATGTCTTCACATGCACGATCCCCGGGAGTCTCACCTTACTGCGCTGAAGTGTCTCCTCCGCTACGTCCGTGGCACTGTTGGCTTCGACTTGGTTCTTCACCGCTCTCCCACCTCTGAGCTGGTGGTCTACACCGACGCTGACTGGGCTGGCTGCCCGGGCACTCGCCGTTCCACTTCCGGCTACGCCGTCTTCCTGGGCGGCAACCTGGTCTCCTGGTCGTCCAAGCGGCAGCCGGTTGTCTCCCGCTCCAGTGCTGAGGCGGAGTACCGGGCTATCGCTAACGGCGTGGCGAAGGCGTCCTGGCTCCGACAGCTCTTGGTGGAGCTCCACAGCCCGCTCGCCAAGAGCACGCTTGTCTACTGCGACAACGTCAGCGTCGTGTATCTCTCCACCAATCCCGTTCAGCATCAGCGGACGAAGCACGTGGAGATTGACTTGCACTTCGTGTGCGACAGGGTCGCAATCGGCGATGTTCGGGTACTCCATGTCCCGACCACCTCTCAGTTTGCTGACATCTTCACCAAGGGACTACCCTCCTCGACCTTCTCGGAGTTTCGCTCCAGCCTCAACATAGCAGGTGGCTAGTTGTGGCTGCCGGGGGGTATTTGCCCTTTGTACTTTCTTCTTGTCCAGTCTTGAACACCGCTGTGTCGGTAGTTCAGACTGCGGGGGGTGTTAGCTTTCTTGTTGTCCAGTCTTGAACACCGCTGCGCTGGTAGTTCAGACTGCGGGGGCATTGGTGTATATTGAGCCCATGTATAGAGGCTCATCTAGAGGCCCATGTATAGGAACTATATATCCTACCATTCTAGGGTTTGGAGGAATACAAGCAATTATTCTCTCCCACACCTCTCTACAGCAAGCAAACTAATTGGTAATACAAATGCAGTTAGTAAGTCAACCTCATCATTGACAGATATGTTCGAGAAAAGTGGGAAAGCCGAATCATCCAGTGAGCGATTGAAAAAAACTTGCTGAACCTAAAACCAGTTGTTTTACTGACCATCCTTCGAATCCCAAGTCAGCAAGCGTGGACCACCCACGGAGAAGAAGCATGCCACAGGATACCCAAAGAAAGAAAATTTCAGCTATAATGCAACTTGACCAGAGTAAATCAGCAACACTACCAGAACTGAAAGTCAAATCCCCACAAGCTCCTGCTGTTGTGACTAATGCAGTAGCTGCCAAAGAAAAGAAAGTGGTTTCACATGGAGGTAAAGCTCCTACAACAGAAACTGCTGGTGTAAAGAAAATTAATGGTAACATGTCAAGGATGAATAGCAGCGATGACAGTGTGGTAGTTGAGAAAACTGTTGTGATGCTTGAAAATGAGGTGGTTTCAACACCTCCAGTCACTCTACATTCTGAAAGAAATTCAGCAAAGGAAACTTCTAGTGATGACAGGACAGAGGAGCCCAGTCCAGAATTGGAGTATACTGCCATCAGAGGTCCACCTTCTCCACTTATTCTTCCGGATGCTGAGAGCCCTGTCACCAGTGGACCTGATGACCAGGGGAACTCAGTGGAGCTAGGAATTTGTGGCTGGGTATGCCAAACATAAAAAAAATCGAAGCAAAAAAAATTCGAAGTTAATACGCAATATAATAAACGATTAAGTTATACTGGCCATAACAAATCCATAATAATAACTAGTGGCGGCCTCCTTTGTGCTGGTGCTGGGGCGTTGGCACTAGGGCGGCGAGGCAGCTGCAGTCTGCCACTGGTGGAGTTGCCGTTGCCGAGATGGGGAGGTCGGGAGGTGGGTGACGAACTGCCGAACGCCGGTCTGGGGACAGGCGGAGGGCCAGAGGCCGAGAGCCGAGGGTCGGAGGCGCATTGGGGCGGACATGAAGCCAGGGGGCAGGGGCGTGCCGCAAGCAGAGAGAGAGAGAGAGATTCTTTTGTATTTTGGGCTTCCTTGTTGGGTTTTGTTGAACTAGGACCATAAGTTTGTATATAATACTTCCTCCGTCTCAAAATAATTGTAGTTTTTGGCTTTCAAATGTTGTCCCACAAATAGTGTAGTTTTAGCTTGTCATAAGATCCATCTAATTAAAGCGCAATACCAAGTACCAAGAAAGCATTGCATAGAAAAATATAGTGCCAAATGAAAAACCAAATAAATAACACGGTTTTCTATCACAATTGGTAGAAGTAATTAGGGGTAACAAAATCATTTCATTGAATAAGTAATGTGTCTGAAATTTTCTAAAACTACACTCTTTGTAAGACGGAAGGAGTAGTATATATCTATGAATACATATTAGTATTTTTCTTTAAATCTTGGGTATGCCTAGGCATACAGGGGCATACCCCTGGCGCCGCCACCGGAACTCATACGAGGTATGTTCTTTACACTGTTCTTTTCGGTTCTCATTCAAACCTTTGTTCATCCTGATCTATCTCACTGTTTCTCTGCGTAATATTTCTGATTTGGTATGTAATTAAAAGGCCGAATTTGCTCATTCATAATAAAATTGAATGTTTCTTTTTATGATGGCATTATTATTTGATTACGGGATCACATGAGCTAGAGTTATAAAAGAATGCCTGTTGTGATTAGGTGGTGACTGAGTGTCGAAAGAATGAACCTGAGAGGCCATCCTTGGCTGCCGCGGAGAAACCCTACCAGGCCCCTTTTGCTAGGGTGACATCGCTGGAGAATGCTTCAGACTACAGTCCATTGCCTGTGCAAGAATCAGAATCGCTTGTGCCTGCAGATAACATTAAGGCTCGAGTACCTGAGCCTGTGCACTCTTCACTTGACGGCAATGAGGTAAATGAAAAACCTCGAAGCAAAGAGCCAAAAGGATTTAGGAAACTTTTAAAATTTGGCAGGAAAAACCACGCTTCTGCTTTGACAGAGGGTGCAGTGGATTCTGATGCATCATCAGTTGATGAATCCCCAGCGGGAGATGGTATGTAGTCTGTCTGTTGACACTAACTTGCGCCAACACACTCGAATGCGCTAGAACGCGCGTTGATCGTCGACACGATCTTCACCAACGGGCTCCCTGCGCACAGACCGGTCAGACCGGTTCTACAGAGAACGCCGCGAAGACCTAAAACCTCGAGCTCGGGAGGGACCCCGTCGGAGCTCGTGGATCTAGGGTTGCTCTGAGGTCGGCAGGCCACTCAGAACGCCATCGAACGCCGTGGAGACGAACGAAGAACAGCAGATGAGATTGGAAAAGTTAGGGTTTGGAGAAAAAAGTAAAGGATAAATGTGTGAATCGATTGGGATTACCCTGAATCGGCCGTGACCCTTCATATATATAGGGTGGGGAGGTCTGTACCCGTTCGGAGTCGGAACCCTATCAAATCCCGTGTCAAAATACAACTCCTAACTCGGATTGGGCGTTTCGGACCGGTTTGACCGGGGTGCAGGTCTTTCAGGAAGCATAACTCCCTCATCCGGACTCCGAATTAGACGTTCTATATATGCATTTCGATCGTCTCGACGAGATCTACGCAATGGTGCAGTCCAATTTGCAATTTGACAAACTTGTTTAGACCGGTCTGACCGGTTCAAGGGAGAGGTCTGACCGGTCCTGCCCAGATTGTCCAGAAAATCTTCATCGTGCCAATTTTGAGTGTCAACATATGCCCCCCTGTTTCTTGGTAAAACTTGCGTACCAAGAAACATATCTCCAAGCCCAAAAATGCACCTGAACAACGAGAAGCACCTACGCACCAATCATGTCTTGCTTTCAATGACGATAGTGTATATGGCAATGTCATCTAGCGCAAGTAGAATAAGCCTGAGTATAAATTATCTCGGCTGTGAATCATGTTCTTCAAAAGAATTGCTTCGGTCCATTTAGTAGAATAATCTATAGCAACTAACACGAACCAATGTCTTTTTGAAGATAGAGGATTAATTTTAACAATAAAATCCAATCCTCAACCTCGAAACGACCATGATTTGATAATAGGATGTATCAACACAGCGGGCACCAACAGTAAATCACCAAATCGCTGACATTCTTCACACCCCTTTATACTGCTTGAAATAATCAGACATCGTGGTAAACTAACACAAACCGGCTCTTTTAAACAACCACTTCACCTTGGGAGCCGATTGATGTGTACCACAAATGTCTTCATGAACTTTGCTCACAGCAACCCTGGCCTGATCCGAGCTCAAAAATTTAAGAAATAAATCTTCGGCTGTTCAACGATAGAGCTTATCGTCGACTAAAATGTTTTTAAGTGTTATCCGCCGAATATCTCTTTCTGCACCACAACCAAGATCTTTAGATAGGAGATTATATGAACCCTCCAGACCTGATCTTCGGCTTTAGTGATGAGTCACCTTTCATAGCCGAATTGGTGTTTCCAGTAGTATGGGCAGTCAGACCGGTCACATGACCGGTCAGACCGGTCTGGGCGGTCAGACAGGTTGCATCGACCGGTCGGACCGGTTCGTCCAGAACCTGCAACTTGGCCTTTGCTTGCATCGGCTTTCGAATATGAAAATATTTCTTCATAATTGATTAGCCAGATGCTTGCTTAGCTAGAGCAATGGCCTGTTCATTCTCTTCCCTTGGTATATATCTTATAACAAATTCATCAAAGGAAGAAATAACATTGAGGCACTTGTCAAAATATGCATTTAAATATCCATTGTATCATTAGCATACCTTGAATACTTGTTGCACCACCAAAAGTGAATCACCAAAGACTTAAACATATTTCACGCCCATAAATTGCAGAAATTTCAAGCCAAATAAGATCGCTTCATACTCAACTTGTTTATTTGTGCAATCCTCTTTTGATCGGTTTGAGAACTCAAAAGTACCACCAGTTGGAGAAATCAACACAGCACCAATTCCTTGACCATCATCACAAACCAATCCATCGAAATGTAATTTCCACGGTGTGCAAGGAACATAACCGACTTACAAATCATGCTTATCATTAATCCAATGCTCAACAATGAAATCCGGTACAATTTGGCCTCTCATAGATTTCAAGGATTCACAAGCCAAATCATATTCAACTAAAGCATAAGCCCACTCGCCGATTCTATCATTTAAAATCGGCTTTTGTAACATGCGCTTGAGCACATCGGTTTGACATACTACTATGCAAGTACTAGATAGTAGATAATGCCTCAATTTGGTACAAGCATAATAGAGAGACAAATATAACTTCTCAGTAAAAGTATACCTTGTCTCCGCATCAATAAGTCGTTGGCTTATATAAGTGATGACATACTCCTTGTCTTCGGTTCTTGAGTCAAAACAGCCCCAATGACATTATCTTCAACAGCCACATAAAGCCTGAAAGTAACCCTTCTCCTAGGCGCCTTGAGCACAGGTGGTGAAGACAAATAAACCTTGATCTTTTCAAAGACCTCTTGCTATTCTGCCCTCTAAGTAAATTCGGTTTCATTCTTTAACCGAAGAATATAAGTAAGAGCATCAATATGCCTTATTACAAATAGTTTGCCAATTTTCTAGCTCAAATTGAAAAACTTCTAATTTGGCTTTTATTCGCTGATGTTGCAATTTTTAACCAGCTCAAGACCTCAAATACATGATCAAAGTCTTGAGAGCCCCTTGCAAACTAATCTGTTGCATAGAAACTTCATGAGGTAAATTATCATTTGTCAATATTTTGCCCCCCGAGCACTTAAATGTCGTCGAGCTCCATATTGCTGCACTTTTTGTGTAGCCTCATGATCCACTAGCTCCTCATTGCCTTGTACCGAGAATGTTAGCGGTGTTTCTCCATCGCAAGGAACCGAAACAGGCATTGCTGATTCGGCTTTCTGTTCTGCTGCAACCTCAACCGGTCTGACCGGTTGCTCTGGGCGGTCAGACCTGTCGCTTGTACCGGTCAGACCGGTCTCCTGAGGCGGTTCGACCGGTCGTGCTGGCTGGTCAACTGCTTTGACCCTCCATACCTTGCCTTGAGGGACCATTGGTCTGTAATGGTTGGATTGTTTGTCCCTCAGCCTCTTGAACTCTTTTTCCTTCTTCTCCTGAGCACGTAGACGCTGCAGCTTCCTTCTTTGAGTACGAGTCAATCCTGGAGGACACCATCTTGGTTGAAAGTACTTTGATGTTGAACTACTGCTGTTGGCCTCACGATCATTAGCCATGATCGGCCTTTGGATAGAAGGATTGACTGATTTACCAAAAACCATTGGTCTTGTACCCGCATCATTGACAACCACTTTGATATTGCCGATATGCAGAACATCATCGGCTTTAGTTTTCTCTGGATCAATAGTGGGTTGTATCTCTTCTTTCTTCTCCTTGACACTGTAAACCTATATCGGAGAATGAGCTTTGCCCGGCCTCTGATGAGACCAGTCTGACCGGTGCAGGCTGCCGCCTCTGACCTGATTGGTTGGATCTCAATCGGTCATGCACTGGTCGTGCAACCTTGCCGAACACAGGCCTTCTGTGATCCTCCTCCCTGTGGTGAGATGGTGGGTATAGCATCGGATAACAATACATCCAAATTCCTTCATGCCCCCCATGTAGGACAAGAAAAACCCGATGCCGGTGACGCCCATGGCGTGGTAGTACACATCTTTTGAGAAGGGAACGCTGTAGTGCTGTCACCCCTACGCTTGCTGGATTCTCCCATAGGAGAAGAACGCTTTCCTTGACGCGGAGGTGAACTTGGTTCTTTTTTTAGTGGCTGATCTTTTGGAACGGCCTTTGTGTACTTGTGCAGTAGCTGAGCGAAGGTGAGCTTCTGCTTTGTAGAACTCCCCTGCACCTTCGACTTATTAACCTTCCGAATACCTCCTTCCGGGCGCTTAGGCTTGAAAGTTCTGGGCCGACCTTTTGTCAACCGGTCAGACCGGTCATGCCTGAGTTGCAGGCCGACTCGTCTTTTGAGAGCAACTTTCTTGCCCCCCGGGTCTTGAAGCTTTGACAGTGATCTTTAGTGACTCCTTTCCATCAAGAGTCTTCTCCATCGTCACTTCCCTAGCCTGAATCTTGTCATTGATATTTTTCGGCCTTGGCTCACCAATGATAATATTTTTCCCTTTTGCTCCTTCGGCTTGTTCCGGCCGAATGAGTACCTTGACATTATCCAAATCAATCGTATGTACAGGGAATGACGCCTTGTCATCTTTTACCTCATGTATTACCAACTGTCCTTCATTAACGGCCGATTGGATTTTTCGACGAAAGATATTGCAATCATTAGTTGCATGAGAAAAAATATTATGCCACTTGCAATATGCATGCCGCTTCAGCTCCTCAAGCGGCGGTATGACATGAGACAACTTGATGTTTCCGCTTCTAAGTGAAACGAGCTTGTTCTTGCCGATTCTTTGGAATCGGCTTAAGCGATGAACAAGAACATGGCTTAGCATCTGATGGCCATATGAATTCAGCAATATAAGCTTTCTTTTTCTCATCGTGCGAATCAGATTTACAATCGACATGTATGGACCGATGAGTATTATGGGTATCTTTTGCGTTCTGGAGTCTAAATTCTAAACCCAAAACTTTCATGTGCAAATAATTAATAGTGTAGTACTCAAAGCTTTCGAGTTCTTTTTTCAAATAAGAACGCAAACCATCAAAAGCCAAATCAGCCAATTCCTTTTCAGAAACTGTTAAATTGAAACATCGATTCTTTATATCTTTAAACCTTCGGAAGTAATCCGAAACAGACTCATCTTGGCCTTGCCTAACCGATGCCAAATCCGACAGTTTAGCTTCATTGTGCCCATTATAAAAACGATCATGAAACTTACGTTCCAACTGATTCCAAGATTGAATAGAATTCGGGGCCAATAAAAAAACTCAAGAAAAAGCGGTTCCAGTCAAAGATAATGAAAATAAGCGAATGCGCAAAGCCTCATGAAAATCAGTTTTTCCCAGTTGTAAGATATATTGGTCAATGTGCTCCCAAGGTGCTTTATTATCATCACCACTAAATTTCACAAAATCAGGAACACACCAACCAGCAGGAAAAGAAACTAAATCAAATTCAGGAGGATATGGCTTTTGGTATAATGTAGAATTACCTATATCCACACCGAATTTAGTTTTCATCGCACTAGCCGGATTCTCTTTTAACCTAGCGGGATCAGCTTTGTATCTACCACTCGTGTATGCTTGTGCTACAGAAGTAAGACGATGTTCTATAGAATTATCTTGTACCGTCGTCTGAACCGAACTTATCAGTGCATGCCCAGCAGAATTTTCATGTACATTAATAAAAATCGGTTCATGTGGAGAACCAGATTCTTGTGAAGGAGAAGGCTGCACACAATTTGTCATCTCATTGGTTCGGCTAAGGATTGTCGAGCAAAGAGTAGACGTGTTCGGTGTAGATGTTACTGGGCTGACCACCATCAGACCGGTCTGACCGGTCCAGCTGCATTCGGCTGTACCAGCTGCAATGGTGATGTTTGCCCTGCAAAATAGTTCGTCGGCATGCCATATAGTGGTTCTTGAACAGATGCTGGCGTAGCCGATGAATTAGCAGTTTGGAAAAGCACAATTATCATCTACGGATTTGCCTTTTTTCAAGATATCTATTTGATCTTTCAAATTATTCATGGGCTTATATATATATGCAATTTTCTTATCCATAATAGATGATAATTGGCTAAACAAGTCGGAAGATAAAGTGCTTACATTGCTTATTACCTCGACTTGCTTATTCTTGAGCGTGAAGGAGGGCTTCACAAAGTCTTGAACCCTCGTGATCTGGCCTTGCTGGTTTTTCTTGAATCCCTTCAAGAATTGTGCTTTGAAGTGCTCCCTGACCACCAAGTACTCTTGGTGCTCGTCCTCGCTAAGTTTCTCGATAGATGTGGAGATGTTGCCTTCGTCGAGGTCGGTGATGACGCCCATCTTCTTTGAGAACTAGATTAGATCGGTTTAAAAACCAGATTAATATGTCTCCAGCGGAGTCGCCAAAAAGTGTGTTGACACTAATTTGCGCCAACACACTCGAATGCACTAGAACGCGCGTTGATCGTCGACACGATCTTCACCAACAGGCTCCCTGCGCACAGTCCGGTCAGACCGATTATGGCGACCGGTCAGACCGGTTCTACAGAGAACGCCGCGAAGACCCAAAACCTCGAGCTCGGGAGGGACCCCGTCGGAGCTCGTGGATCTAGGGTTGCTCTGAGGTCGGCAGGCCACTCAGAACGTCATCGAACGCCGTGGAGACGAGCGAAGAACAGCAGATGAGATTGGAAAAGTTAGGGTTTGGAGAAAAAAGTAAAGGATAAATGTGTGAATTGATTGGGATTACCCTCAATCGGCTGTGGCCCTTCATATATATAGAGTGGGGAGGTTTGTATCCGTTAGGAGTCAGAACCATATCAAATCTCGTGTCAAAATACAACTCCTAACTCGGACTGGGCGTTTCGGGCCGGTCTGACCGGGGTGCAGGCCTTCCAGGAGGCATAACTCCCTCATCCGAACTCTGAATTAGACGTTCTATATATGCATTTCGATCGTCTCGACGAGATCTACGCAATGGTGCAGTCCAATTTGCAATTTGACAAACTTGTTTAGACTGGTCTGACCGGTTCAAGGGAGAGGTCTGACCAGTCCTGCCCAGATTGTCCAGAAAACCTTCATCGTGCCAATTTTGAGTGTCAACACTGTCCCAAATAGTTTATTAACTTATTAAATACGTAATGCTGTTTGTATAAGGCCATTATATAACAAGGGGATTATGCTAATATTGTTTAAGAAAATCAAACACTAGAAAAAGAAGATATGGAAATATCTTCCAGCGCTTAAATACATCCATGCCAATTGTCAAATGTCAAGAGCTCACCACCTTGCTGTGGTTAATATTTCAGGGTCGACGCTGAAGAATCTCATTTCACAAGAGGACTCTGGTGCTTCTTCTAAAGGTTACTATTAATAGCACATGCAGTGTGTCTTTTGAATGTATTTTTCATAATCATGTGCATCTCTTTAATATTGTCGCTACTAAAATATTTTGTGAAACGGAAACGCCTGTTTCTTGTTCTTAATGCTCAAGCTGATCCAAATGAGCACTATCTGAATTTATTTCCAGAACTTGTTCGTGGAATGCTCACTATGCTTGTTTACTGCCGCAGCTTCTCGGTCGTTTTCCCTGCTGTCACCATTCCGCAGCAAGCACAAGGTGATTGTACTGTGAACATGGATCAGCAGCAGTTGGTAGGAATATCACAGTACAGTACATACTTTGGGGACGAGTTTGGAACAGCATCGTTTTTTATTTCTAGTATATACATGTATGTATACGTAATTACGTACATACTAATATACTATACGGTGGCCTCGTCTGTAAACAGCCTATGTGAAGCGTATGTATGATGGTTGGTTTGCATTGCATTTGTACATTCCTGCTGTTTTGTACCCAAACTATTAGTGGTGTCGAGTATGATTGTGAAAGGAATATAATACAGCCTGTCAGCAGAGTTATTAGTTCTTAAAACCCAAGATTTGCAAGTATTCTTAAACATTTTTTTTAATTCTCAGCTAGGTCCATAAACTCTGAAGTGAGCACCTAGTTTATAATTCTGGCTTTGTTCCACAGTTGTTCCATACATGGTATCATTCTAGCTTTGTTGTAAATAATTGACCATGTTTGTAAAGAATACCAATATTTATGTATTATTCTAGTGTCCGTATTATTTGGTGTACAAGTGTTGAGATGCTCTCTTCCCTAAAAATTTTGTTAAACTTCTATTCCCTTCGTTCCAAATTGTAGGATGTTTTGGCAAAGATACATAGATTTTGCTATGTATTTAGACATACAAAATTAATGTATCTAGATATTACCAAAATGATCTATAATTTGGAACCGGGAATGGATATTTGGATTTAGAATAATAGCACGAGGAGCCGAGCAGAAAGTATGCCGTTCGATTTGATTTCTGGAGTATGTTGCCTGCACGAATATGCTGTGTTCTTGTCGGCGATTGGTTTCAATTAATCAATCAACTACTAGCATACTGACTAAACTCTCAGCAGCATCAGCAGTCGGCGTCGGTGGCCGCCGGCGTCAACAATCCATCACGGTAGACATGCCATTTCAAGTATCTCTGGTGGCCCGGCAGGAGCGGCCGCAGCCGAGGGGCGGCCTTGCAGTCGGAGCAGCAGCAGCCGGCCAGCTCCTCGGCGCACCACCCGCAGGACCTGCGTGCAGTATGTGTAATAAATCATAGGATGAAGACGAAGACGAAGACGAGGACACACATCATGAGACGACGACACACATGTAAAGGCGGTTGCAGTCGATGTTGGCGCAGTTGCGGTGGCGCAGCTCCACCACCTCCGATCCGCACGCATAGCAGCGCCCCACCCACCTCCTCTCCTTCTCTTCTTCTGATGGTGATGATGGCCAACAAGCAGCAGGCCGCCTGAACGTCGCCGGCGGCAGCGATAGCCGGCCATCGAAGACGAACAGATTCCCCACCCACCCCGCGGGGCCCTCCGCCTTGAGATAGTTGGACACTCCCCCCTCCAGTGTATACAGATTCTGAAAGCCCTTCTTCCTGCACAACCACCACCAGCATCTAGACTAAGACTAGAGAGAAGTCGAGATCGAGAGCCAACAATATCTTTCGTTACCTGAGAATTGTTGAATATACATCACACCTTATCCCGCCGGTGCAGTACATCAGTATATCTGTCTTCTCTTTGTCTACGCCATTCAGAGGATCCGACACCTGCAATTTAATAAAGTACTCTTAATTGTTCGATTAATGATTACTTACAAACAAACAGGACCCATCCAACACAGTATTATTACCTCTCCTGACAGCCCGAAGGAAGTGCTTCTGAAGCAATCCACGTTAGGCCGCTGAACACCTTCAAAATGCCCAACGTCCCATTCATAGTCTGGTCCAAGATAACAAACGGAACGGAGGTATCATTACCAGTTCGAAGTCGAAAATTCGCAATCGGATAGAATAGAAGAACGATGATTTGCCATTCAACGAGAAGAACGATGATTTGCCATTCATAGATTGAGCAGGAATGATGTGCTTTTATCTATGTGCAGTGTAAAACTACTTCACCATTCCTGACATCAAGCAGCAGAAGCTTCCTTCCAGACATTTCACTTGAGGACACATCAAGGCATGCCCTAGCTTCAAGTCTTTCCTTCCACTTTGACGGCGTCAACGGCATTGCACGCATGCTAGGGTCCAGCAATGGAAGATGCAAACTCCCTCCTTCTAACTGGAATTTTTTGTTTCAAATAAGATGTCTTAAGACAAAATAACACTTGACAAGGGAACTGCCGATTTATATTAACAGAGTAGCGGAAAACAAAGGAAAATAAAAGGATACGATCCCAGACCTAAATGGAGACTTCAAGAGGAATCCACAAGCTCAAACCCCAGGCTAAAAGCAAAATGCCCACTACTAACATAGTCAGCACATCTGTGGATCAAACACAACATGACCAACAGAAGGGCAAAACCAAGCACCACTCTGATGCGTTGAACTAACTAAACTCGTGACATTTGCAAATGACTATTACACTACTCAAGGGCCTCTCGACCGGCTTTGAACTCCTCAGGATGACATGATGAGCCTACAATGATCACCTCCAAGCAATGCAGCTTGATTAGAGAGTCTTGGCAAGCAAACCAATAGACAAGAGAGCAGCCTAGTGGGGGTGGTTAAGCCAAAGGTAGGTAGCTCAAATAATGGCTAAAGGAGGACGATGATGGCATGACAGCCTCCAAATTGTGAAATACCGTACCTACAAATCACTTGTTTAGTATAAAGTAAATTTCATGGTTGGTTCGTAAACTATTGGAGGTTCTCCTCTGGTCCCCTATACCATGAAACTGAATTTTTGGCTCCCTAAGCTAAGTGGGTCATCTAGGTCCAAATTAGCCACGCCACACCCTAGGAGTTGACATAGCATGCTGATTGTGTTGCTACATGGAAGAATTTTTTTTAAAAAAATAACATTATTTTGGTGGAAAATTGCAAAACAGGATAGCAATCTTTAGTATATAACGCTGCAATTTCAATTCCAGGACTAGAAAAGAGCAGGAACGGTTGTCTACTAACTGCTAGCATGTAAACTTGTACAGGCACCAAATTTCTTGTCTGAACTAATATTCAACAAACAAACTGTATATTGCTGGTCAAAACCAGACTAATGGGTAATTTTGTGACCTATAATTTTTGTTTTCCTAGACTGAAGGACTTCAGCGAGTTCCATTAGAAAGCTAGTTAGGAATACATTAGAAGAGGGAACAGCTCACTATTTCCTACAGAAATCAGAAAGGTAATTCCTCATCAGTGAAATTGTAGCAGCATGAGAGGGAAATGGGGGCATAACTGTGGAAGGTTGTCACCATGAGCTTTTGGGACTGTAAAGAAGTGACTAAGATTTAGACATACAAGCTTGGGGATTGAACCCTGAAACAGCTGGCTAAAAGTGTGTCCTATTGCAGCGCAGTCATTTGCTCAAACTTTATATCTCGACCCTTGACTATGCAAACTATTATCTATTTTTGCTGTGAGATGGGACTACCTACAAGAAGTACTTGAGCAATTTGGCTATGGGCACAGGTGGAGAAACTCGGTGACAACATTGTTGGCAAGTTCAACCTCTTCAGTTTTGCTAAATGGAGCAAGGGGGGAAATGGTTCAAGCACAGGACTGGGCTGAGACAAGGTGATCCTTTGTCACCAATGATGTTTATTTTAGCTATGGAGCCACTGCAGATTATGCTGAATAAAGCCACTGAGAAAGGGTTGTTGTCACCGATCTGTAATAGAAGAGCAAAGCTTAGAATCAGTCTCTTTGCAGACGATGCAGCAATTTTCCTTAATCCAATAACTGACGAGGTGCAGGTAGTTAGGAACATACTAGATGCTTTTGCTACTGTGTCCGGCCTGACCACAAATACTACTAAGAGTGCAGCATACCCAGTGAAGTGTGAAGATCTAGATCTGCAGCATATAATGGAACCTTTTCAGTGCCCCATAAAAAAATTTCCTTGCACTTATCTTGGTTTGCCCTTGCATGTAAAACAAGTGAGAAGAGTTGACATCCAACCTTTAATAGATAAAGTGGGGAAAAGATTGCAAGCATGGAAAGGAACACTGTTAAATAGAGCCGGAAGACTAAAACTGGTCAACTCAGTGTTAACTTCAATACCGACATACTACTTGACAGTTTTCAGATTGCAAAAGTGGGCTCTGAAAAAGATAAATAAGCTAAGAAGAAGCTTCTTATGGAAGGGAACAGCAGAAGTTCATGGCGGGCACTACCTAGTCAACTGGAGTAAAACAATGAGACCAAAATGTTTCGGAAGCCTGGGGATTTTAGACTTAGATCTCTTCTGCAGAGCTTTACACCTGAGATGGCTCTGGTTTGAATGGACCTCGCCGGAGAGGCCTTGGGTTGGTACTGAACCGCCGGTCAATGCTGTTGATAGACAATTATTTCGAGCAAGCACCATTGTCACTCTTGGAGATGGAGCTAAGGCCAGTTTCTGGCAATCATCATGGCTGCAAGGGCAGGCACCGATGGACATGTTTCCTGAGCTTTTCAAGTTAGCATGGTATAAAAATAAAACAGTTAAAGAAGAGTTGACCAATCAGAGCTGGGCAAGAGGTTTGTGGAGGATGCAAACAGTTGAAGAAATGGCAAGCTTTGTCAGGTTGTGGGATTTGGTGCATCAAGTGCAACTGAACAATGAGCCGGATAGTATTTCATGGAGATGGACTGCAGATGGAAGTTATCAGCCTGTTCGGCTTGCGGGGAGGAGCCGCCCAGCTGGGGCTGCTTGGCAAGCAGGGTTCCAGCCCAGCCCAGCCAGCCATAAATGCCCAGCCGAACAGGGCTTATACTGCCAAATCTGCATACAACATACAATTTGTGGGTTCTTACAGCACTTTCAATGGACCATCTATTTGGAAGGCAGAGGCAGAAGGCAAGCACAAGTTTTTTGCTCTATTAGTGCAGAGTAAGATCCTCACGCCAGAAATAGCCCATGTAACACAGTCTGTGTTCTCTGCAATCAAGAACAAGAAACGGCGTCACATCTGATTCTACACTGTCAGTTTGCAAGACTGGTATGGGAGAAAGTTGAAGCCTGGGCGGGTCATTTGGTTCAGGTATCTGCTGGGAGTTTACAGATCGTCGATTGGTGGCAAACAGAACTAGCACATCTGCCTAAGAAGACAAGAACTAAAGCAGCGCTCATTATGTACTGCACTTGGAATATCTGGAAGGAAAGAAACCGGCGAATTTTCGAGCACAAGCAAGGTTCACCAACGGACGTCATGCACGAGATCAAGATGGAAATTCAATTAAGAAAATTGTCCTGCGGAGGGCCAGAGTTATCTTAGTCTGCTATGTTACATCTCTTTTATGTTTCGTTACTTTCAGAGTTCGAGTGTCTACCCTCCTATGTAATATCAAACTTGTAAAACTCTACTACTGTTTCTTCTCTCTTAAATGACAATGCAGTGCTCCTGCAAGCTCTTCAAAACAAAATTTGCTGTGCAGTGGAGCCAATCCGGTGCTACTGAAACTTTTATTTCCTTTGCAACAGGGATTACTTACCTGAACAAGTGATGGCTTGTACCGGAGTTTCAATCGAGGAAAGGCATGCCCAGCTAAAGCTGGTGAGGTTTGAACAAGCATATCACAAAACCGATGATCTTTTTTAACCCAGTCTGCATATGCCGCTGCATCTTTGTGTGGACCACTGTACTGCGGCAATAGCAAAGTTTAGAATAAAATTTAAGGAAAAATACAGTGCTGAGGCATTTTTGGATCATGTAAAGATACGATTACATGCAGTAATCTAACCACTTGATGCAGTTAACAAGCTACTATAAATTTCAATATCATATAATAATTCTATATCAATACCACCCCTAGTGAACAAATGCTTGTGGTAACAGTTGTTCCCAGGACAACAATACTACAGTCAGGATGTGAAGGCATTTGCTTTGAACATAGGTTAGGCGAGTCAGGATGCCAAGGAGGAGCAGAAGCTTGTGCTACCTGAGCGTTGATTCCCTGCTCATTCAAGTAAATGCGACCATGTATATCGCGTCCCTGATACACAATAAGAAGAAGGACGCAACGCATGAGTATCCGAAAGAGTCTTTTATATGTATGCCCTTATGAAAGTTGGTAATTACCCCCGTACCCCTAAAAAGTTCAGTCGCACCTGTATGCCCCTGCGCGAACTTTTCTTTACCCGTATGCCCTTCTGTCCACATTCTGTTAGAAGATAACGGTTGAAGAGCCCTGATAGGTGGGACCCACCTAGTGAATTGTCCATCTTGCTCCTCATCCCATCTACCCTATCTCCGATCCCCTCCCAGGCTCCCACAAGCGAGCCCCTCTGGCCCCGTCGCGGCTGGCCCAAAACCTAGCATCGCCGCCCAGCTCAGGCGCCACCGCCGCCCGTCGCTTCCGCTACTGCTTACATCCACAGTCCCGGCCTTCACGCTGCTCCTCGTCGCGCCCGCCACCAATCCCGGCTGCAAGCTCGCGCAGGAGCTCGGCCTCCTCGCGTTGCTGCTCGCCACAGAGCTATTGCGCCACTGCCACGGGGAGGCAGCTGCAGGGCCGGGGTCGGGAACCGGAGCGTGGTGCCCAGGCGCGCGAGCGCACAGACTGGTGCGTCAAGCACGGCGGCAAGGGTGCGGCAAGAGCGCCCAGGGCAGCACCCGGCGGCGGCAAGCGAATACTGCAAGGCACACGGCGGCGGCAAGTGCTGCAACTTCGGCGGCGGCTGCAAGAAGTTCGCGCGCGGCTGGAGCGGCCTCTGCGCGGCGCATGCCACGCTGGTGGCCTCGCAGCAGCGCCGCTGTGGCGCGGTTGCGGGCATGATCGGGCCGGCCCCCACTCCATGAAGTCCTTGGCGCCGGCCGCGCCACCGCCGGAGAGGAGCAGAGAGGGAGGGGCGGTCGCTGTCCCTGAGGGGAGGGTGTATGGTGGCGGCCTTCCTGACGTTGCTCGGCGGCAGCTTCCGGAACGTCGACGTTGGCAGGCTATGATTTGCTGTTAGATTGGCTGTCTATAATATAGTATAAGCCCGATTTGCAAATTGGACACTCACTTGTATGGCGAACTTAGGGGGCTTTGAATCATTCGTGGCAGGTCCCAAAGCTTTGCAGCTGCAGTTGGCGTGAATAAAGATCAATGTGTAATAATCAAAACTGTACTTGCGATACTGCTGAAATGCCATCTGATGGCTCTCAAGATAACCCCTGGATAGAAGGATAAAACCATCTTTTCCCTCTCCGTTAGCCACCGTTGGTGCTTATTCCGTCCAAAAGATACAGGGGTAATGAAAAGTTCGCTCAGAGCACATAGATACAACTAAACTTTTTAAAGTTAAAAGTTCGCTCAGAGCACACAGATACAACTAAACTTTTTAAAGTTACGGAGGTAACCACCAACTTTCATAAAAACGTATAGGTAAGAGCATCTCCACCAGTCTCCCAATCCAGAAACAGATGACCAAATAAAGCACAAAAAAGTGAAATAACTTGAGGATACAGGTGGCCATGTGGTCCTAAAACCATCTTGCAGTGTGGCAAATTGGATGGAGATCGAACAGGAGGCAAGGATGAAGGAAGAAGAACCTGGAGGAAATGGAGGTGGCTGGCGACCTCGGCGCGGGGGTCCTCCAAGGGCAAGAATTTGTAGAAGGTCACCACGACAAACCGGGTGCCATCGTCCTCCTCCTCCGGGGGCACCAACTCTGGCTCCGCAAGCGCAACGGCATCTGTACCGAGGCGGCAACCGGGAGCGGGAAAAAAGGAACGGACACCGGCAGGGCGCGGCGAGAAGGAAACGCGGGGGTGGGGAGCCGGGGCGGGGAGAGGCCGGAGGAGGAGCGTGAGGAGGCGGTGGCAGTTTTGGTGGACGGCAGACGCCATGGCTTCCACGCTATCCTCTGGATGACGATATCCAAGTTGAACACTATCAGAGTATCAATTACTTACAAGCCATCATAAAATATAATAATTTGTTAGAGCAACTTCAAGAGATTCTCTATATTCATCTTATTTGTAAGAAATAAAAATTTTAATAGAAAAATAGTCTCTAAGAGTTTCTCTAAGTGATTATCCAAATATAGCCATCATCTATTCCGGATTTCTCGCTAAACAAATATACATAGCAAATATGGCTCTCTAGAGTGTAAACAAGAAATAGAAAAACTGTTGGAGTGAAGATGTATAAAAAAAGATTTTTATATACATGATTCTCCAAATTATGATTTAGAGAGTGAAATTTAAAAAAACTCTTGGAAGAGCATCTCCAAGAACTCTTGTATAATATTATCTAAATTCGAAGTTTTACAAGCTTTGTAAAAAAAATACAAGACCTCCTATGGCATGAGCAAACCAACAGACTCTTTAAACTTGCACTTCATTTTGCCAATGGGCCCCATGTATCATATCTATATATTCTATATAGATGCAACTCAATAAGGGTCATAATTGTATTTCTCTCAATCCTCGTGCTGCCACGTCATCAATCCACTAAGTGACATATTGCTATGTCATCAACCGACTAAGTGTCATGATTTCTATTTCTCTCAGTCATGTTTTTCAATATGTGGCGGTTCATCAAAAGTATAAATAAAGAAGAAGCCAAACAGCCAAATTTTTTATTTATCAATTAAATATTACTCTATGCAACATACATATGTTAAATCCCCTCCCTTTATTTTCTTTTATTATTGTCTCATGAACATTATTTTCATTTATCAATTAAATATTAGTCTATCTAATATTAATAAATAAATCCACATTTGTTTCAAAAAGAAAAATAATTAGTCTCCTATGGTATTTCTGTCTTCTAAAATTGATGCATCCCACTAGGAAACGTTAACAAAAAGAAAAACAATTAGTCTCCTATTGTATTTCTGTCTTCTAAGATTGATGCATCCTACTAGAAAATATTAATTTATATTTCTCTCAATCCCATTGAGCCACCAACAATGGAAGAAGCACTCCTTCATCCACCTTACTATGTCTCTTCATTTCTCTCATGTTTGTAACTTGATCATCCAAGCTGTCATTTCCTTAACTCTCTCTATCTAACAATATACTACCACCACCACCCCTTCCACTTCTCATGATTTGTAGAACCCAACGCTCTATATATTTTGCTTAGTCGAAGCCATCGTAGAGTTACACACACTCTCGACTCCATTATTCCATTCGGTTCTGGTAGCTCCTTGCCTTCCCCAACTGTTTTGCTACTCTTAAATTTTGTTTTGCATCACTGTGGCATGCAGGAAGAGCACCGTGAAGGATTGTTCCAGGTCTCTTCTCTTCAATGTTACACATTCATTCATTATGTTCTGATATTGACACTATGTTTGGTTCCTCCTTAATATTTTACTGTTTGATACAACTATATTTGTACAACTATATTTCCAATTATCAACATTTCACACACAACTGCATTCCTCACATTTCATTTTAAAAAAATATTTGCATAAATTTCGCTTAGCCAAAGAGTCGATACAAAGTCGAATCACTTCACAAAATGATGCAGACTTTTTCCATTTTCTCCTAGAATAAAATTAAAGCGATCTTACCATACCAATTACGATTCCTCTTTTTACCAGTTTCATCAACTTGAATTTTTTATATGTACTTCAATTTTATTATTTAAGCATATCTTATATACAACCATGCCATATATCTCCAATGCTAAAATTGACTACAACTTCATATCTCCATCTTTTCAATACACTCAACTTCAACATTTTTGTCCACAAATCTCGCAGCAACACGCGGGGCATTCAACTAGTTAATTTTCTTATCTTCCTCCCCACCTCTCTCCTCTCGCTCCGTTGCCGCCAGCAGATCCGGCGAACTTGCTGGCCGGCGGCGAACTTGCTCCGTCACTGCATCATCCCCCGCTTAATTTTGGCAGCCGCAGCTCCTCCCTTCGCTTCGCTTGCTGGTGTCCGAGATCCTCAGCTTCGCCTTGCTGTCGGTCTCACTCCCTCGGCTCTTCTGCCCCGCCCTGTCGCCGGCGCCGGGGGCGGGAGCTAGTCGGCGGGCGGGGGCGGCGCGCGGCGCCGGGCGCGGATCGGCCGCGGGTGCATGGTGGAGGTCGCCGCGGGGCGCCGGTCGGGCACCAGCCGTCGGCGGCCTAGCGGCAGCGGAGGGGAGCACCAGCGCCTGGTCGCGGTCGCCGTCGCTGCGCGCGTCGTCATGGTCACCTCCCCGTGCTGGTGGAGACCTCCCGCGGCGGCGGCTCCAGCAGGCCCGCGTCGTGCGTGGCGGCCGGGTGCGCCGCGGACCTGAACGCGATGTGCCCCACTGCGGTATGGAAGGTGACGGACGGGTTGGGAGGTTGAGTGGGGCCAGGCGGGATACAAGAGCTGATGGACTTTGTATTTTTGCCCAGCGCCACCTCCTGGATACAAGATGAGGATAGAAAACGATGTAGATACAAGAGCTGTTGGATGAGTTTTTTTTTGTATTTTTTTCTTTTTTTAGCCAACTTCTCTAAAATAGAAGAGCTCTTGGAGATGCTGAGCACTATGATGGGGCCTCGCAGGTCGTTATGTTTAAGGTCGAGGCCGGCCAGAGTCCGCTGTAACAAAAGAAAAAAAAATCCTATCCCGACCAGATCATGCCTCTTCCGTAAAGGTTCCTCTCCGTTCCTAGGATCGAGCCTTAAGCTTGAAGGCGGTCCTTAACTTTTTTTGGCTTATTAAAACCTGCATGAGACCGGTTCTGTAATGTGCGAGGTCGATCTTAAGCTCTCTTGAGATCCCCTTTCTGCACACTCTATTAGTGCCCTTAGATGCCACGAAAAAACTTGTTTCGCCCCCTGTGAGCCATTGACTCAACTTTTTGTCGCCGATAGTGCCACTTCCGTCACCATAACTTGCCATTAAGATTCAGGTTTTTTTTTTGTAAAAATGGTCACAATGCCCCCTCTTGCTTGTGGGCCCCTTTCGTCCTGGTACCTCCACTCCAGAACCGGTTCCTCTGCAGTACTGCAGAGGGACTCGGTGCCACTAACCTGCGGGCCCCATGGTTCAGGCAGGCCCGGTCTTGAGTTTTTGGTGGCCCGGGGCGTAACTAAAAAGAGAGGCCCCCCTAACAATACTATGAACTAATAATAACAATAACAGTAGTAGTCAAAAACACTTTAAAGTGTCCAAAACAACACTTATATCATGCAATTTATACATATTAGCTTAAAATTTCTTTTAGCATTTCTCAATGTGAAATCATCGATGATGGCATTAGTGTTGATCTACCAATAATTTATTCTCAATGCATAAAGTGGCCAAACCATTTAACCTTTTTTGAGATATTACGGACCTGAAATAATTCTTCAATAGTTTTAACTTTGATGGGTGTCTTCTAGATGACATGAGGGCTCTGAAATTTTCAAAAAGATAATTATCACACGTAGATATAGAGGGTAGATGCTAATAGATGAATTCTGACTTCAAAGACGAAGGATCAATGAAGGGGCTAGTATCAGTCTACCAGATGATTTACAAGTTACGGGCAGTGAGATTGGAATCCAATCAGGGTGAGTGAATGAACAACGACAATGAGAATTCAAGGAATCGATGAGTCGGCTGGCAACGTGGTACGCAATTGCTAATTAGACAAGCATGACTGCGTGATTAGCTTGTAGGCTTTCTAGCGTTGCTTCTTGCTTGTTGTGTGAACCTAGCCCATTTACAAGTATACGTATATATGTATGCGTGTTACCTTAGGAGGCCCCTACGTTTTGGGGGCCCGGGGCGGCTGCACAGCTCGACCCCCCTCAGGGCCGGGCCTGGGTTCAAGGGGTCACAGGTCAGTGGGAGAGTCTCCCTGCAGTATTGCAGAGGAGACTCATCCCTCCACTCCTTCCCCTCCCGAGCACCGCCGCACCGCTCTCATCTCAGCAGACGTGTGGAGCTGGCCTCTACGATTACGGCGCCTTGGCAACCCTGGCGCTCCGCATCACCAACAAGGTCGCCACCTCCATCCCCGACACGTTACTCATCGCCGCGGTCTCCAGTACGTTGGCGTGGAGCACCAGATCGGCACTTCGGCACCAAGAACTTGTCGTGCCTCCGACCGGACGCCGACGACCGCGATGCCCTCCTCGCCGCCGCCAGGGGGGGCCGTGCCCTCCACCCTATCTCTAGCTCCACCCGAGACGACGACAACCTCTATGTGCCACCGTAGCATCTCTCCTCTATGTGCCGCCGTTCGTCACCAACGGCGCGCCTCCAGCGTGCCCCCTCGACAACCTCCTAGCACACCCTCGGGAAGATCACCCATGTCAATCTCCGCCGGGTAGCACCCTCTTTGATCTTTGCAGCGAATTCTGTTAAGTCCGCGCCCATATCACGTCGCAAACAGTAGATTGAAACGTGATCTCGCGCTGGTGTGGTGGCATCTGTGATCTCCCTAGCGCTCTTCCCCATGCTATCATCCTGCTGCCACAGGCAGTGCGCCTACCTCGACGAGCTCCTCGTTGCCCACCCCGTAGGTTTCTGCCGCTGCTCCCAGCGGGAAGCCGCCCGCCCCACACCTCCACAAATCCTGAAAAGGATCTGTTCTGCCACTCCACATCGTCATCCGCCCCACCGCCTCGACCCCTCTATCCCTTCTTCTCTCCCATGGCTGTTGACCGTGAGAGGAGGAAGAGGTAAGAGGATGAGGTGCTGTGCTACGTGAACCCAGAGGTACTACACGAGCTACAGCTGCATCGTTCTTCTTTTGCCCGATTAGATATCAGGATTGCATCGCCCACCACCCGTCAACATCATGCCTCTACCCTGATATCAGCATCAATTTCCCCGGCTTCTTCCTCACCATCGACTTTGCGGCATGGCCACATGGACATCATCCTAGGGACACCTGCTGCACCGCCATCCTCACCGCTTTTGTCCGCATGTGGATCTTCACCGACTCATCATCGCCTCCACAAACTTCGTCATCTTTGCCTCACCTCGCGCACACTCGATCTGATCAGCCAATGTGCATGACCCACCCAGCTCCTGTGGCGTCTGTCCTCGTAATGCGTGTTTCCTCCTTGAGCATGGAGGGCTGCTGTTGCATCCTCTCTTCGGGCAGTAGTGGCGCCACCCGTGGTCTCCTTCGTTGTTGCATGCTCACCGCCCATTGTCTTCTATGTACTACTTAAAGAAGGCGAAGGTACATCGCTCCTCCCCCGTCGCCCCATTGGTACCCGCACCCATCATAGTCATGGTTCATGTAGGAATTTTCGGACGTCTGATTGTCCTCCACGCCTGTGCCACGCATCTCCTGCCGCCCCATCGCGATTCCCTGCCCTACCGCGCGACGCTGCCATAGTTCCATCCCCGATGCACTGCATCGCCCAGCTGTGGATCCATCATCCCTCAAGCAAGCTGCAACGGCCGTGGCGGGCTCCCATTGCGACTCCGGCGGAAGCTGCAGCGGACACGGCGGCCCTCCCATCGCAACTCCAGCGGCCCCTCCGTCGTGCAGTCGTGACGTTGCTGCCACCCTACCGCGATTGCCCGCCCGATTGCGCAACGCTGCAACACATGCGTTCCCGACATGCCGTTCGATCGTGTTGCCCCAGCGCTATGGCCATCGTGCAGGCCTAGAGCCTGCCAGTGCCAAGAAGTGCAGACGCGCTCCACCTCGACCTCACTGTCAAGCCACGACTAGCCATTGAATGGTCATGATGCTCTTCTGACCCAATTCTATCCCAATTCCAACTTGATTTAAAGAAATTATTAAACAGTTGTGATGCATAGTCATTCGATACTCTGTTCAGCTGGCTCACATCAAATCAGTATCAGCCACCAGCCAACAGTATTTTTCTCTTACAACAAATCAGCACCAGCTATCAGCCACAGCAAGCCAAATAGAGCGATATCTCTTTCAACATAAGCCCTATTGTGTGGTTTGACTCACCTATGTTCAATATTTGTATGAACTAGCTTGAGCACTGTCTTTTATTGACCATGCCTTGAAGCTGTTTGTCATAATGCCAGACTAATGAGAAACTCATAATAGGTGATAGAAACTGATACCAACTCTTGGTAATTTTTTTAATATCCAATTGATGGTTGTGAGAAGCAATAGTAGCATTCGGCACCATTTGTGAAATTATAAACTGAATGCCTCAAATTAGTTCTAGGAATACTCAAGATTGGTAGGCAAAGTGCACTTTCAGTCTGATTCTAAGAATACTCTTGGATGTAATGCTTGCATCTCTTATATTTGGAATTCATATAATGCATAGACATTACCATACTATAGATGGTTGTTGAGCTGATTTTTTTCATATCATCAATTGAATAAATCGCCCATACATATGTGTTTGTTATCCAATAGTAACGCACGGGCACATATCTAATCTAAGCTTAAAAATTAGGATGGATTGGAGGTGACTGTGTGTGGGGGTGGGGGCTGGAGATGCTGGTGGATGATCTCGTAATTGACAGAGTATCTCCTTTGAGGTTTCGATAATCCAGAGACTTATCCATGAAAGTTCCATTCAAAGTTAGGCAGTTTATAAAACTGGTCTAACAATATAAACATCACGTGTACAAAGTCGCTGTTACGATCCAAACAGTGAATGTTAAACTATAGGTTTTCCCCTCTTGATAGTAAATTATTCCATAACGATACCTTCAATATGCACTACAAATCGGTCTCCAACCTTTAGGACTATATGGAAAACATTAATTAGAGATTAATAAATCTTTGCAACAGGTAGTTACCCAAGCTACAATCATACTGTGCGCAGTCACACATCACGTTGCAGGGTTGTCCTTCCTATTTCACAAGTCAAGCTTCTGCAATTGCCCGTCCGAAATGTATGAAAAAGCGGGTAAGAAGCACAAAATGCAGCCTTCTTCTTAGGCAACAACCACTGTGAGGATTGGTAGGAGTTGGAACCAGGTCATACAGCTAATGCCGGTAGTAAAGAATTAAATAACAATATATATACCGTGTTTCTATTCAATCTATTCAAAAGGGGTGACGGAGGTTGGGGGTGATTTTTTTTTCTTTTAACCGAACTCCACCTTATTCTCCACTATACTGATAGGCATTGTGGCACGGAAGGATCACTACCGCCGTCTGAACATGGGGCCATTCTAATGCGGCAAAATACATCCAAAGTATGCTAAAATCATACCCCAAAAAGACTTTTGGGATCTTTATGCCAACAGTGAGGGATCTGCTAGGTAAAAGAATGAGATGTTAGCGAGTTCTAATTTTATTATCTTAGTGGAATCATATATACGGAACTGTCTAGATTAAGTTAACAGATGGGTTGAAAGCATACTATTTCTTTATATTTTTAAAATAACTAATAATTATTTGATCCGTTAATTGGAATCGTAATCGGAATCCGGATAATGGCACAATAGGCGGATAGAACGAAAGAGCATGAGGCTGATGATATCGTTGTCTAGCCAGCCTATTGCCATGCCCGTCTTCCGCTTTTGCCCTGCCTGATTAGTTATCCACTAGAAATCTGAATCCCAATCCAAGGTTCGTCGGAGGAGCTGAGCCGCACTACCTCTGCGGCAGGAGACAGACTAGGCATTGACTCTGCCGCCGCCGCCGGTTCCTCCTCCACTAGCTTAGCTAGGGAGGCCCGGGGGTTGAGATCCCATCCCCTGTACGGGCACTGAAGGAGATGTGGATGGGGATGGGGGAGGAGGAGGATCGTGCTGACTTCCTGCAGTGGCTGGGTCCGGACACCTCCGCCATCGTCTTCACGCTGCTCCATCACCCCGCCGACCTCGCCCGCGCCTCCGCCGTCTCCCGCTCATGGCGCACCTTCGGTCTGCCCTCTGTCCATCCTCATTCCTATTATCCGGATAGGGATACTGACATGGAGTATTGTACTATGATTCGTTCGCTTTCTTTTTAGTCCCTAGCGTTGCTTGTAGCGCATAGATTGCTTGTTGTGAGGAGCAGCAGCAACATTCTGTCCCCCTCCTTCGATGCTGCTCCGTGTGTTATTCCTGTTTCGCGTCCTATGATACCATACAACTAAACAAGTTTCTATATCAATTTTTAGACCCAAATAATAATAGCAATTCAGTGTTAATTGTCATCCAGTCATCGCAAACCAGTTCAGCAAGATTCTGTGCCTGCGAGGCTATCCTGAGGTTTCCAACTTCACCAGCATTGAAACAAGCAGTTCTGGCAGTGATGTAAAGGAAGATGTTGGATCAAGCGCTGCTGCTGAGTGGGAGAACCAGAAGAGAGATCACAAGGTTTATATGCATCTTAGCCATTCTCTTCTCTCACCTTACAATAGCAGGAATTGCATCATCCGGTGCATTGGTGCATCGAGCACCGACAATTTTCCAGAAGAGACCATAGAAAATACCCTTGAACCAATTGATCATGTGGAGATGAGCCTGTCTTATTGGTCCAGCGCGGGCCAAAGGGATCCTAGCTTCCCCGAATGCCTCATATACATGCTTCACTCAGATCTTTGCCTCATTGATGAAATCAAGATACAGCCATTCCAAGGTCTGTGTGGTAACATTTCCTTCTCGCATGCCAAAAGGCACCTGTTGCTGATATTTTTCACAATGCAGCATTTTTCCAGTACGGTGACCCAATATACTCAGTGCAGTACGTTCGGTTCCGGATGGGTTATCCAAAGTTGCCTCTATGTCCTGAACAACTTGTATCCGATGGGAACGAAGGTCAGCTGACTGCTGATGACAACTATACCTGGACTTATGCATCTCCAGAATTTCCCATGTTGCAGGTCTGTTTATTATATCTTGTTCCTTTTCCTCTTGAGCGTGATTTCGTGCGGTAATATTGGTAATAAATTTTAGATTGATATATATCTCTGAAAGATTGGCCGAGGGTATTTATAGGTTTAGTGTTTGCAGTTGCATATTGTAAATATCTGTTGGAAGTGAAAGGATGTGCTCTGTTCTGTTCTAGGAGAATGTCGCACAATCATTTAAGCTTCCACACGCTGTTCTATGCATCGGTGGGGTGGTGAAGATTGATCTTCTCGGGAGGATTCAGAAACAGGCAATAGATGGTCTTCACTACATATGGTTAGTGGCATTTGCTTTGTCTGTGATCACTTGTTTCATGCATATGGTGAGCGATGTTTGCTCTTTTACAGTGTGTCCCATGTCCAAATATTGGGGAATCCGCTGTCGCAAGAGCTATCGGTGGCTCCTTGCGAGAATGGTGTAGTCCTCAAGTACCACCCAGAACCTCGAAGAAGCAATGTGCGCCGCTCTGACGATGGGCGCAGCCCCTCGAACTGGCATAACTTTGCAACGAGAATCTGGCAGTCGGGCACTGGCCGAGGAATGGGCTGGAACCAAGCGCTGCTGAGCAGGCTGCTGTTAGGACCTCCATTGCAGTTGTTGGAGGAAGATGACGACGACGATATATCATAGGTGGAGGTGGTTTGACAAGCACTGGTCGCAAACAACCGCTCCGTTTGATTTAGCGTTGTTCTGTTTCTTTTCTTCTTGTCTTGTGCGCAATTGGAATAAGAGAGCCTGTAACACAGAATTCTTGAATTCTTTCATACGTATACTGTCTGCTGTGCTGCTGCTCTATGTTGCCCGGATACGCGGATACGGATACCGGTACGCGATACGGGGATACTCCGATACACTATTTTTCCAAAAACAAGGATACGGGGATACGCCAATATATAAAAAAATAAAAATAAATAAAAGTTTCAGGAACTAGAATGTGAGAAAATAGAAATTCCAAGAACTATAATGCGTCATAAACTCATATATTCATATGTTCTATAATTATTAGAAAAGGGAAGGGGCAAAGGAAAAAAGAACCAACCTTATCTTACCTGTTTGTCTGTTCCACGAATGGATGTCAGTCGTCTTCTTCTCGGCTCCTCCCCCCTCTTCGGAGGCCGCGGCTCATCCTCTCCCTCTCTAGCGGCCGCGCAGGCCGTCCAGAGGCGCGCTCCGGCGGCCGTGGCGGCCTGCCAGCGGCGAGCTCCAGCAGCGCAGCACCACCCTAAATAGTGTTTTAATAGATGTGCGGGCCTCTGTCTGGACAGGCCGCGCAGCCGCTCGAGCAGTAGGAAGCACGGATGGGTGGGCGGGCGGAGGTGACGGCAAGGGAGCGACGAGCGATGGGGAAGGAGCAAGAGGAGGCACGAGCGGGTGCCCGGGCGGCGGTGACGGCAAGGGAGCGATGAGCAGCGGGGAAGGAGTAGGAGGAGGCGTGGGCGGGTGGCCGAGCGGCGGTGACAACAAGGGAGCCGTGCGAGGCTGCTGCGGGCCTGCGGCTGCGCGAGTGGGGACGAGAGGGTGGCACAGCTGAACGGAGGACCTTTATACGAAGCGATTGAGTGGTGTTGTTAGGGTTTGAAGGTATCGGACAGGTATCCACAGGTATCCCACGAGTATCCGATTTATTTTTATTATTTGAAAATACCTAAATACTCCGATATTTATGGGATACGTATCCGGGAGTATCCGTGGAGTACGGGTATCTGATACGGTATCTGATACCGGTACGTGAGTTTTACGAAGTATCTGCGTATCATAGCTGCTGCTTCAGCAGACGACGAACAAGCTTACAGTCTGTATCATGTCTGTATGTACGACAGTACGACGCACAGGCACAGTAGTAAATGATACTCCTCCATCTACGAAATAGTGTAATTCTTACTTTTCGATAAGTGGAACAGTTTGAACTTTGACTAAAGTTATATAAAAAAGTAATAATATTAATGTAAGTACGATTATATTAGTTATATATAAATTTACTTAGAGACATAAGTGCTAATACTATTTAGGCCTTGTTTTGATCATGTAAAAACTTAACGAAATTTACTGTAGCAACTTTCAGCAGAATATTAGGACTAAACATGGTCTAATTATAAAACTAATTGAGCATGTGTTACTATAGCAGTTTAGTATCTAATCACGACCTAATTATGCTCATTAGATTTGTCTCGCAATTTAAAAGCAAAATGTGCAATTAATTTTATATATTTAATTCTTCATGTGTCGTAATATTGGTTGTGACACCTTTAGAAGTTTGCTAGGCCTTACTATAAATTTAATTTAATTTAAATTAGTTTGGCGGGCACGGCTTCCGTAACTGCATTTTGACTAGGGGGATGCCCCCATCCCCAAACCAACGCAAAGCAGGTTCCGGCGACATGCCATGGCAGCCATCGCCGTCTTCCGCCACCAACGCCGCGCCTCCTCTTGGGCCGCCGCCGTTGCCGACCACGCAGGCTCCGGTCGCCACGCTGCCGCACTCACCGTCTTCCGCCGCGTCCTCCGAGCCCACCCCGCCGTTGCCACCTCCGATCAGCTCGCCTACACCGCCCTGCTCCGTTGCCGCGACCGCCGCCTGGCCTTCCAGATACACGCCCAGGTGTGCCGTCGTGGCCTGGCCGCCTCCAACCCCATCCTCGCATGCTCCCTCCTCGCCTTCTACGCTGACTGTGAGGACAGGGACAGCGCCACCAGGGTGTTTGACGAAATGCCGCACCCGGACGCCATGTCCTACACCGCCATGATCTCCGCCCACTCAGCACACCTTCTCCAAGTTGCTCGCCGCCTGCACATCCCTGCGCCTGCGCCACCACGGCACCATGCTCCACGCGCAGCTCCTCCGCTGGGGCTGCTGGGGTCCCCACCTCAGCCTGGTCCTCAAGACCGCGCTCCTCCACATGTACGCCGCCTGCGGCGCCATGACTTCCGCACGCACTGTGCTCCATGCCACGCCCGAAACCGACGTCGTGCTCTGGACGGCCATCATCACCGCCTACTCGCGGGGTGGCCAGCTCCAGCCTGCTCTGCGGGCGTTCCATGACATGGAACGCGCCGCAGTGCCACCCAACGCCTTCACCTATACAGCCCTCATCGCTGCCTGCTCCGCAGCCCACTCGCTGCACATTGGACGGCTGCTCCATGCCCGCCTCTTCAAGTTTCGTCTGGAGCACGAGACCTCCGCCTGCAATGCGCTCTTGGACTTGTACAGCAAGTCCTCCACACGTTTCCTTGACTTGCTGCACACTTTCTGTGCGGTCGACACACCCAACGTGGTGTCCTGGACTGCCTTCATCGCTGGACTCATGCGCCATGGCAGGGACCAAGAGGCGTTTGCAGCATTTGCTCGCATGCGTGCTACTGGGGTGAAACCCAACTCCTTCACCCTGTCCACTCTTCTAAAAGGCTGCACCTCAGCACAGGCATGTCAACTCGCTGCAAAAATCCATGCATATGTGCTTAAGACTAGCTTTGAGTCATTGGACGCGGCTGTCGGGAACTCGTTGGTTGATGTTTATGCAAGGTATGCAAGACTGGACGACGCTTGAGATGTGGCAACCACAATGTCCTTCGTTAGGGACAGATTCACATACACGAGCCTAGCCAAAGGGCTGAATCAGATAGGGCTTCACCACAGGGCACTCAAGATGATACTTCACATGTTCCACGAGGAGGTTGATATCGATGGTTTCAGCCTAGCTTGCTTCCTTTCCGCTGCTGCGACCTTGGCATCCATGGAGGCTGGGAAGCAGCTGCACTGCTGTGCAGTGAAATTGGGATTGAACCATGAGGTATCCGTCTCCAACAGCCTTATCGACATGTACAGCAGGTGCAAGTGTGTGGAGGATGCTAAGAGTGCTTTCCGGTCAATCAGGGAACCCAGTGTTGTTTCCTGGAATTCTATTATCTCTGGCCTGGCATCTAACGGTTGTCACGCTGAAGCTTTGTCGACTTCTGAAGACATGATTTTGGTTGGCGCTGAGCCTGATGGGGTCACTTTCGCAGTTGTGCTTTCCGCCTGCAGTCATGGTGGCTTAGTTGACATTGGAATCAAACATTTCAACTCTATGTTGAATCAGTTCGGTGTTCCCCCACAAAAGAGCCACTACACATTGTTTCTGGATATGCTGGGACAAGCAGGGCGCCTTACAAAGGTGGCACGTACCATCGAGTCGGGGGCAGTTCAGCCAGGCTTTGTCAATTTACAGGACCCAGTTGGCATTTTGCAAGCTCCATTATGATCTGGTGGTTGTCAAATGTATTGCAAGGAAGGCACTGGAGTTAGGTCCATCAGATTCAGTAATACGGAATATGCTTTCAGGAATCTATGGTGCTCCTAGGATACAAGATCACGACGAGCAGACAGGTTTGCGGGATGACGAGGGATGCAGGTATCCAAGCTATGGGCTGCCAATCAGTTTGTGAAAACTGAGCTTGGGTTCTTGTTACATATACCCAAGGAAACAGAAGTATATTTTCTGGGAAAGTTCTTCAGTATGAGAAAAACATCTCCGCATTAAGTTTGTGATGAAAACAAGGTTAATTCAGGGTCTGCTTATTTGTTCTTGAGGAGACACTTCCCCACCTTCAAGAATTTATGGAGATTTTATTGCACAGAAAGTACATAAAATACATGGCATCTGCCACCTTAACTTAGTTAGCCAGCAGAAATTAACCATTTGTCTTATACAACAACGCTTATTTGGTTTCTAGTAAGCATCCTGCTAACATACTCAGATAACAGTGTCTCTGAATAAATACTTCTTGCATAAAAGAAAAACCATTCTGGCCAATGCAGTCAATTTTCAACTCAACTATGATGCTTCTTGCACAAAGTACTTTGTTTTTTGCTAAGCTGAAATTCAGAATTTGGTTTGACCTTTCCTGTAACAGTAGAACTGACAATCAACCATTGCGAAATTCACAGGCAGCACTTTCATGGTACATATTTCCTGATGTTTTTAATAAAGCTGATGTTGGAAAAGTAAATGCTATGTATTCCCTGCAACAATTTCAAGTTAGTAGCTACATTTTTATGGTGGCAGACATTTCCTTTAAATGTGAAATGACGCCAATTTCAGTTTCACAGAAACATGGATATGATAACCAGTATAGCATCTATCATATGAAAAGTTTTGTCTCAACGTGTCTTCCCATAGCACAGCTGGTACTCGTGGGCTGGTTGCTTCTGCCCTCGTTCCTGGTGTAGTTACAGGTAATATACTAATATGATTTTTTTGCAAAGTTATTTATCTGAATTTCAGTCACTCCATCTCTTTATATGAGCCGTTTAATTAAGTTATACAAGATATGGAGCACCACAGTCAATCCTCGAGCCACAAATGTCCAGAAGTGGGTATAGTATGCTAGAAATGGGAGGATAAAAGGCTCCACATAAAACTTGTAGAGCTTTACAAAAGGTTGAACTACTGCTTCTGGATCCTTGAGGAAACCTGCAGGTGCACCAGCATGTTTAGCTGGATTTAGGTAGTAACAGTCTATACTGAACCTTTGTAGATCTTATGAAGCACATACCTTCAGCTATTTTTGGGAACATGTTGAGTAAGTTGGTGACAATGTTGAGTATTTCCTGCCGGAATTGGAATTTTTCACGGGAGATGGTTAGTGCGAGCTATGGCTTCATTCAATTGGAATGATACAGCATACAGCAGTAAAAACATATAGTCATTAGTGTGCCTACCAATGCCCATTTTCCTGGTTTCAGTGGTGACTCATCAAAGATATGAACTTTCCTGCAGTGTATGTGAAATCATTGCTATCTCAGGTAAAGGGAAGCATTTTTTTTTTAAAAAAGCACGGAATTTATCACAGCATACTGAAATTTCCTGGCAGTTGTTATATACTTATATCACACCGAACATTCAATAATTGGCTAGGTACCATTACATTTATGGCTCTTTGGCACAATACACAGTGACAAATAGAATAATATTTCCTTTGAGTTTAGGTGGGAGTGTTAGTGAGTAGAGTATTTTGTCTTATTTTAAGTAGCATCTTTTTTTTTTGACTTAGCTGGGCCATAGCTTTTGTACACAGGATAAAAATGCTGCCATTGATTTGCATGAATACAGGAGAATTGTGTGAGTCACAAGAGGCTTCAGCTTCTGCGCCCTCCATTTGTATTGCAAGGGCATGAGTGCCATTTACAAACTTTTCTTTCACTGAAATCACAGAAATACTATTCTAATGGTTTCCGTGTGCTGTGGCAAAGAGCCAAGATTTGTGAAGGTACCTAGGCACAATTATTGAACGTCTAAATAGCAAATCATGTACTGTGGCAAATTCTGCCTTTTAAAAAAGAATAGTAAAGCCACTAGCTTAATGCAAATAGTAAAAATGAAAGAGAGACAAGAGAGGGAGAGGTGGAATTGCTACTGGGAGGATATTGATCTCAGCTACCTGATAAGAAGCACCGCTCCATTTTCTGAACATATGTAGAAGCTGCAGCCCTTGGTAAAGGGGATGGTGTATCCATTCCATTCTGTAACAAGCAACATGATGGCATCATTATCCGATTGTCCTATCGGATTTCCGCATCACTTTGTTATTTTGAATTCCTAATGAAGGATCTTACCAAGGTGCCACATTACTGCGGCGGTGTGCTCTGCACCTTGACAAACCTCATCGGTGGCAAATTTGACATTCTTTCCCATGGATTCCATCAGTCTTTTGAAGTAGATACGGGTGTACTGCATTGAGATATTTTTTTTACCCCCTCTTTTGTGAGCTTATTAAGTATAGGAACCTGACCTAATAGTTTAATGCTCCAATCTAAACATGCAGGGGTAATTGCATTGGGCCTTGAAATACAGATGCTGAAGCAGATGAGAAAATAACCTTGACATCCAGTGGCTTATAATATGCGGTATCCTCGATGACGCAATCAGGGGCAATCAACTTATCCAGCCTTTTGCTGTTCTTCTCATTGAGGGAGGAGTAGAACTCCTGGACGACATCTGACAGGGGTGAAGATGGTAAGGTGGCACCTCTGCGGTCGGGGTTGTTGAGTCCGCCATTTCTGTCTGGTCCGAGTGCTGCGTATACAGGCTTAAGGGGAAGTCCTGGTTTCCTTGTGTGAGCGCCTCCTGTCTCCTGTCGTCGAGGAGGCCGGAGGCGCAATCGAGGAGCTGATTGAAGCTTGAAACAGGGGGATTGGAAGGAGATAGATGGCAAGGTGGAGTTCATGGCGTTGGTTTCCTTGCTTGCTTGCCTGCCTGAATCTGGAGGGGTGGGAGCTGTGATGTGTAGAGCTTTCAGCTGGACGAGTTTGCTTGCTTAGTGGTTTAAGAATAGGAAATACTGCATTGCATCATCCATGCTGCTGCTGTGTTGCCTAGGATGTGAAGCAAGGGATTGCTTTCTTTGGATGTAACCCAACCGCATTGCATGCTTTTAAGTAAGAATCTGAATCCTGGATTCCTTTCTTTTTCCTTTGAGAATTGGATTGGTTGTTTGTGTACAAGTACAAGCTTGAGGGAGAGAGAGGGAGAGGGAGAGAGAGAGAGACTTGTCAATAAAGGAAGAGAAAAACAGTCATTATTTTCGGAAGAAGCCGAAGACAGCCTTCTTGGAGGTCGCCTTGGACTTGCTGCTCGGCTTCGCTGATGGCGCCCGTGATGGCGCTGGCGCCGCTGCGGCCGGTGGCGGCACTGCTGCTGCTGCCCGTGGTGGCTCTGCGGCTGCGACCACTGCTGCTGCAGTGGCCGTGGCGGCGTCGTTGTTGCCGGTGACGGCAACAGGGCCCGTGATGTGGTGGTGCTCCCTCTTCTCGCTCTCCTCCAGCGTAGTGGGCGCCACCCACTCCTTGCTGTTGCTGCAGCTGCTGACGCTGATGCTCGCGTCCTCCTCTTCCTGCCCTCGCATGACGTTGACATCACGGGGCGGCTGATGCTGACGCTCGGCTGCGCATCCATCAGTTTGAGCTAGTATGTGCAGCAAGTCACTCGATCCAGAGCTAGCAGGTACGTACGTACCTGCAGCCACCTGCTGCGTGATGCTCTCCACTTCGAATGGGTCCTCGTCCTCATCACGGGGGTTGTTCATGATCAGGCTGCCGGCCCCGGCGGCATCATCGTCCGGCAGCGGCATGCTGTCGTCGTCAGAGGAGTCACTGATGAGCTCCACGTCCACCGCCACCCCCATCCCGTTGGGCGCTGCTGCTTCATTTTCTACTGCTAGTTTGACCGCGGCTTGTTGCTGCTGGTCGCTGGCCGCAGAGGACGACGGGCTCGAGGAGTTGGAGTTGTCGCTGCTGCCGGAGTCGTCCCCGCCTCCACCCCCCGGCACGTCGGCGACGAAGTAGGGGCGCCTGAAGCGCGACAAAGGAGGGGGAGGGGCGGCGCCGGCCGTGAAGCTCTCGTGCCGTCTCAGCATTATTATTTCCGATTCCGGGTCCCGATCCCTTTGGTGGCCGCCATGGACATCGAAATCGAAGGGGTTGCTGTGGTCGAGCAGGGCCGAGGGGGCCGAGCCGGGGTCGTCGTGATGGTGGTGGTCCAAGCCCAAGGGGTTGTTCTTGCTGGTGGTCAGCAAGGGGTTCTTGGGGATGTGGATGTCGAGGTCGATGAGGTTCCGGTGGATGCTGCCGCCGCTGCGCCTGGACATGAGCTTCTCCAGCCTGGCGTCCCTCTCCAGCTCCAGCGAGCCGATGCTCTGGATGCTGCGCTCGTCGTCCGCCGGCCAGGCCACGGCCGCCGCCTCGACGACCTCCTCCTCTTTCTCGCCGACGAGATGGAGATGCTCGTCCTCCTCCATGCTGGTGACCGAGGATCCGCCGTCCGAGCTGTCGCCGGAGGAGCTGCCGCCTCCGGTTGCGGATCTCTTGTAGAGGTGGCGGTCCTCTGACGCTGACGCTGCCGCGAGCATGAGCGGCGGCTCGCTGTGGACGAGGACGATGCCGAGGAGGAAGGCGGCGAGCAGCCACACGGGAGACGAGGCGGCGAGGAAGGCCAAGCAGTGGAGGCGGTGGAGCAGAGCCACGAGGAGCAGGGAGCGCAGGGCCGTCCACCGGTGGCGTCGCCAGAGGAGGGCGTGCGCTGCGGCGGCCATTGGAAATTTGGAACTCAACTGGCCTGGGAGGAGATGCATGCTTGATGAGATGGATCATTATTATCAGGAGAAAATTCCCTGAAAGGCCTCTCTGTCTTGTTGGAATAGGGGCACAAAATACTACCCCGTAGGAATGAAAACTCATATAGAGTACCCTGACATATTTTTTTGAAAATATAATAATCTTTACCACATTGAAATGGGCACCTACGTTCTCATCGATTTATTATGGGCAAGGGGCTCTGTTGCACCCTCTCAACCGACTAGCCTCCGTTGAAACTAAGGAATTTTTGCCCAAACATGTTCCACATGTCTACAAGGACCATATAGAAAAGATTCATCTGGCGCTCATCCCTGTAGGGCGATAGACAGGGCCTGAGAGCCCCGAATACCTTCCCCATGCAGTTTAAAGGCTATAACTCTTGCTACAGTATCCAAAATCGGGAGTTCTCAGTCCCGTTGGAATAGGGGCACAGAATACTACCCTGTAGGAACGAAAACTCATATAGAGTACCCTGATATTTTTTTGAAAATATAATAGTCCTTACCACATTGAAATGGGCACCTACGTTCACCTCGATTTAATATGAGCAGGTGGCTCTGTTGCACTCGCCCAACCGACTAGCATCCGATGAAACTGATGAATTTTTGCCCAAACATGTTCCACATGTCTAGAAGGACCATATAGGAAAGATACATCTGGCGCTTATCTCTATAAGGCGATAGACAGGACCTGAGGTCCCCGAATAACTTCCACGTGCAATTTAAAGGCTATAACCCATGCTACAGGATCCAAAATCGGGAGTTCTTGGTCCCGTTGGAATAGGGGCACAGAATACTACCCTGTAGGAACGAAAACTCATATAGAGTACCCTGACATATTTTTTTGAAAATATAATAGTCCTTACCACATTGAAATGGGCACCTACATTCTCATCCATTTATTATGAGCATGTGGCTCTGTTGCACCCGCCCAACCGACTAGCCTCCGATGAAACTGAGGACTTTTTGCCCAAACATGTTCCACATGTCCAGAAGTACCATATAGGAAAGATTCATCTAGCGCTCATCCCAGTAGGGCGATAGACAGGGCCTGAGAGCCCCGAATACCTTCCCCGTGCAGTTTAAAGGCTATAACCCATGCTACAGGATCCAAAATTGGGAGTTCTCGGTCCCATAGGAATAGGGGCACAGAATACTACCCTGTAGACACGAAAACTCATATAGACTACCCTGACATATTTTTTTGAAAATATAATAGTCCTTACCACATTGAAATGGGCACCTACGTTCTCATCCATTTATTATGAGCAGGTGGCTCTGTTGCACCCGCCCAACCGACTAGCCTCCGATGAAACTGAGGAATTTTTGCCCAAACATGTTCCACATGTCCAGAAGGACCATATAGGAAAGATTCATTTGGCGCTCCTCCCTGTAGGGCGATAGACAGGGCCTGAGAGCCCCGTATACCTTTCCCGTGCAGTTTAAAGGCTATAACCCATGCTACAGGATCCAAAATCGGAAGTTCTCGGTCCTGTTGGAATAGAGGCACAGAATACCACCTTGTTGGAATAAAAACTCATATGGAGTACCCTGATATATTTTTTTAAAAATATAATAGTCCTTACCACATTGAAATGGGCACATATGTTCTCATCGATTTATTATGAGCAGGTGGCTCTGTTGCACCCGCCCAACCGAATAGCCTCCAATGAAACTAAGGAATTTTTGCCCAAACATGTTCCGCATGTCTAGAAGGACCATATAGGAAAGATACATCTGGCGCTCATCCCTTTAGGGCGATAGACAGGGCCTGAGATCCCCGAATAGCTTCCCCGAGCAGTTTAAAGGATATAACCCATGCTACAGGAGCCAAAATCAGGAGTTCTCGGTCCTGTTGGAACAGGGGCACATAATACAACCCCGTAGGAACGAAAACTCATATAGAGTACCCTGATATATTTTTTTAAAATATAATAGTCCTTACCATATTGAAATTAGCACCTACGTTCTCATCGATTTATTATGAGCAGGTGGCTCTGTTGCACCCACCCAACCGACTAGCCTCCGATGAAACTAAGGAATTTTTGCCCAAACATTTCCACATATCCAGAAGTACCATATAGGAAAGATTCATCTAGCGCTCATCCCTGTAGGGCGATAGACTGGGCCTGAGAACCCCGAATACCTTCCCCGTGCAGTTTAAAGGCTATAACCCATGCTACAGGATCCAAAATCGGGAGTTCTCGGTCCCATTGGAATAGGGGCACAGAATACTACCATGTAGGCACGAAAACTCATATAGACTACCCTGACATATTTTTTTTGAAAATATAATAGTCCTTACCACATTGAAATGGGCACCTACGTTCTCATCGATTTATTATGAGCAGATGGCTATGTTGCACCCGCCCAACCGAATAGCCTCCAATGAAACTGAGGAATTTTTGCCCAAACATGTTCCGCATGTCTAGAAGGACCATATAGGAAAGATACATCTGGCACTCATCCCTGTAGGGCGATAGACAGGGGTTTAGAGTTTAGGGTTTAGGGTGTATAGGGTTTAGGGTTTAGGGTTCTCGGTCCCGTTGGAATAGGGGCACAGAATACTACCCTGTAGGAATGAAAAATCATATAGAGTACCCTGACATATTTTTTTTTTAAAATATAATAGTCCTTACCACATTGAAATGGGCACCTACGTTCTCATTGATTTATTATGAGGAGGTGGCTCTACTGCACCCACCCAACCGACTAGCCTCCGATGAAACTGAGGAATTTCTGCCCAAACATGTACCACATGTCTAGAAGTACCATATAGGAAAGATTCATCTGGCGCTCATCCCTGTAGGGCGATAGACAGGGCCTGAGAGCCCCGAATACCTTCCCAGTTTAGTTTAAAGGCTATAACTCATGCAAGGGATCCAAAATCAGGAGTTCTCGGTCTCGTTGGAATAAGGGCACAGAATACTACCTTGTAGGAACGAAAACTCATATAGTGTACCCTGACATATTTTTTTGAAAATATAATAGTCTTTACCACATTGAAATGGGCACCTACGTTCTCATCGATTTATTATGAGCAGGGGGCTCTGTTGCACTCGCTCAACCGACTAGCCTCCGTTGAAACTGAGGAATTTTTGCCCAAACATGTTCCGCACGTATAGAAGGACCATATAGAAATGATTCATCTGGCGCTCATCCCTGTAGGGCGATAGACAGGGCCTGAGAGCCCCGAATACCATCCCCGTGCAGTTTAAAGGCTATAACCCATGCTACAGGATCCAAAATCGGGAGTTCTCGGTCCCGTTGGAATAGGGGCACAGAATACTACCCTGTAGGAACGAAAACTCATATAGAGTACCCTGACATATTTTTTTGAAAATATAATAGTCCTTTCCACATTGAAATGGGCACCTACGTTCTCATCCATTTATTATGAGCAGGTGGCTTTGTTGCACCCGCCCAACCGACTAGCCTCCGAGGAAACTGAGGAAGTTATGCCCAAACATGTTCCACATGTCCAGAAGGACCATATAGGAAAGATTCATCCAGCTCTCATCCCTGTAGGGCGATAGACAGGGCCTGAGAGCCCCGAATACCTTCCCCGTGCAGTTTAAAGGCTATAACCTATGCTACAGGATCCAAAATCGGGAGTTCTCGGTCCCGTTGGAATAGGGGCACAAAATACTACCCTGTAGGCATGAAAAATCAAATAGTGTACCCTGACATATTTTTTTGAAAATATAATAGTCCTTACCACATTTAAATGGGCACCTACATTCTCATCCATTTATTATGAGCAGGTGGCTCTGTTGCACCCACCCAACCGACTAGCCTCCGACGAAACTGAGGAATTTTTGCCCAAACATGTTCCAAATGTCCAGAAGGACCATATAGGAAAGATTCAACTGGCGTTCATCCCTGTAGGGCGATAGACAGGGCCTGAGAGCCCCGAATATCTTCCCCGTGCAGTTTAAAGGCTATAACCCATGTTACAGGATCCAAAATCCGGAGTTCTCGGTCCCGTTGGAATAGGGCCACGGAATACTTCCCTGTAGGCACGAAAACTCATATAGATTACCCTGACATATTTTTTTGAAAATATAATAGTCCTTACCACATTGAAATGGGCACCTACGTTCTCATCCATTTATTATGAGCATGTGGCTCTGTTGCACCCACCCAACCGACTAGCCTCCGATGAAACTGAGGAATTTTTGCCCAAACATGTTCTATATGTCCAGAAGGACCATATAGGAAAGATTCATCTGGCGCTCATCCCTGTAGGGTGATAGACAGGGCCTGAGAGCCCCGAATACCTTCCCCGTGCAGTTTAAAGGCTATAACTCATGCTTCAGGATCCAAAATCGCGAGTTCTCGGTCCCGTTGGAATAGGGCACAGAATACTACCCTATAGGAATGAAAACTCATATAGAGTACCCTGACATATTTGTTTTTGAAAATATAATAATCGTTACCACATTGAAATGGGCACCTACGTTCTCATCGATTTATTGTGAGCAGGTGGCTCTGTTGCACCTGACCAACCGACTAGCCTTCGATGAAACTGAGGAATTTATGCCCAAACATGTTCCACATGTCGAGAAGGACCATATAGTAAAGATTCATCTGGCGCTCATCCCTATAGGGCAATAGACAGGGCCTGAGAGCCCCGAATACGTTCCCCGTGCTGTTTAAAGGCTATAACCCATGCTACAGGATCCAAAATCGGGAGTTCTCGGTCCCGATGGAATAGGGGCACAGAATACTAACCTGTAGGAATGAAAACTCATATAGAGTACCCTGACATATTTTTTTTGAAAACATAATAGTACTTACCTCATTGAAATGGGCACCTACGTTCTCATCGATTTATTATGAGCAGGAGGCTCTGTTGCACCCGCCCAACCGACTAGCCTCCGATGAAACTGAGGAATATTTGTCCAAACGTGTTCCACATGTCTAGAAGGACCATATAGGAAAGATTCATCTAGCGCTCATCCTTGTAGGGCGATAGACAGAGCCTGAGAGCCCCGAATACCTTCCCCGTGCAGTTTAAAGGCAATAACCCATGCTACAGGATCCAAAATCGGGAGTTCTCTGTCCCGATGGAATAGGGGCACAGAATACTAACCTGTAGGAACGAAAACTCATATAGGGTACCCTGACATATTTTTTTGAAAATATAATAGTCCTTACCACATTGAAATGGGCACCTACGTTCTCATCGATTTATTATGAGCAGGAGGCTCTGTTGCACCCGCCCAACCGACTAGCCTCCGATGAAACTAAGGAATTTTTGCCCAAACATGTTCTACATGTCTAGAAGGACCATATAGGAAAGATTCATCTGGCGCTCATCCCTGTAGGGCGATAGATAGGGCCTGAGAGCCCCGAATAGATTCCCCGTGCAGTTTAAAGGATATAACCCATGCTACAGGAGCCAAAATCAGGAGTTCTCTATTCCGTTGGAACAGGGGCCCATAATACAACCCCGTAGGAATGAAAACTCATATTGAGTACCCTGACATATTTTTTTTTAAAATATAATAATTCTTACCACATTGAAATTGGCACCTACGTTCTCATCGATTTATTATGAGCAGGTGGATCTGTTGCACCCACCCAACCGACTAGCCTCCGATGAAACTTAGGAATTTTTGCCCAAACATGTTCCACATATCTAGAAGGACCATATAGGAAAGATTCATCTGGTGCTCATTACAGTAGGGTGATAGACAGGGCCTGAGAGCCCCGAATACCTTCCCCGTGCAGTTTAAAGGCTATAACTCATGCTACAGGATCCAAAATCAGGAGTTCTCGGTCCCGTTGGAATAGGGGCATAGAATACTACCCTGTAGGAACAAAAACTCATATAGAGTACCTTGACATATTTTTTTGAAAATATAATAGTCCTTACCACATTGAAATGGGCACCTACGTTGTCATCGATTTATTATGAGCTGGTGGCTCTGTTGCACCAGCCCAACCGACTAGCCTCTGATGAATCTGAGAAATTTTTGCCCAAACATGTTCCACATGTCTAGAAGGACCATATAGGAAAGATTCATCTGGTGCTCATCCATGTAGGGTGATAGACAGGGCCTGAGAGCCCCGAATACCTTCCCCGTGCAGTTTAAAGGCTATAACTCATGCTACTGGATCCAAAATCGGGAGTTCTCGGTCCCATTGGAATAGGGGCACAGAATACTACCCTGTAGGAATGAAAACTCATATAGAGTACCCTGACATATTTTTTTTGAAAATATAATAGTCCTTACCACATTGAATTGGGCACCTACGTTCTCATCGATTTATTATGAGCAGGTGGCTCTGTTGCACCCGCCCAACCGACTAGCCTCCGATGAAACTGAGGAATTTTTGACTAAACATGTTCCACATGTCTAGAAGGAATATATAGGAAAGATTCATCTGGCGCTCATCCCTGTTGAGCGATAGATAGGGCCTGAGAGCCCCGAATACCTTCCCTGTGCAGTTTAAAGGCCATAACCCATGCTACAGGAGCCAAAATCGGGAGTTCTCGGTCCCGTTAGAACAGGGGCACAAAATACAACCCTGTAGGAACAAAAACTCATATAGAGTTCCCTGACATATTTTTTTTAAAAATATAATAGTCCTTACCACATTGAAATTAGCACCTACGTTCTCATCGATTTATTATGAGCAGGTGGCTCTGTTGCACCCACCCAACCGACTAGCCTCCGATGAAACTGAGGAATTTTTGCCCAAACATGTTCCACACATCTAGAAGGACCATATAGGAAAGATTCATCTGGCGCTCATCCCAGTAGGGCGATAGACAGGGCCTGAGAGCCCCGAATACGTTCCCTGTGCAGTTTAAAGGCTATAACTCATGCTACAGGATCCAAAATCAGGAGTTCTCGGTCCCGTTGGAATAGGGGCACAGAATACTACCCAGTAGGAACGAAAACTCATATAGAGTACCCTGACATATTTTTTTCTAAATATAATAGTCCTTACCACATTGAAATGGGCACCTACGTTCTCATCGATTTATTATGAGCTGGTGGCTCTGTTGCACCAGCCCAACCGACTTGCCTCCGATGAATCTGAGGAATTTTTGTCCAAACATGTTCCACATGTCTAGAAGGACCATATAGGAAAGATTCATCTGGTGCTCATCCCTGTAGGGTGATAGACAGGGCCTGAGAGCCCCGAATACCTTCCCCGTGCAGTTTAAAGGCTATAACTCATGCTACTGGATCCAAAATCGGGAGTTCTCGGTCCCATTGGAATAGGGGCACAGAATACTACCCTGTAGGAATGAAAACTCATATAGAGTACCCTGACATATTTTTTTTGAAAATATAATAGTCCTTACCACATTGAATTGGGCACCTACGTTCTCATCGATTTATTATGAGCAGGTGGCTCTATTGCACCCGCCCAACCGACTAGCCTCCGATGAAACTGAGGAATTTTTGACTAAACATGTTCCACATGTCTAGAAGGAATATATAGGAAAGATTCATCTGGCGCTCATCCCTGTTGAGCGATAGACAGGGCCTGAGAGCCCCGAATACCTTCCCCGTGCAGTTTAAAGGCTATAACTCATGCTACTGGATCCAAAATCGGGAGTTCTCGGTCCCATTGGAATAGGGGCACAAAATACTACCCTGTAGGAATGAAAAATCATATAGAGTACCCTGACATATTTTTTTTGAAAATATAATAGTCCTTACCACATTGAATTGGGCACCTACGTTCTCATCGATTTATTAAGAGCAGGTGGCTCTGCTGCACCCGCCCAACTGACTAGCCTCCGATGAAACTGAGGAATTTTTGACCAAACATGTTCCACATGTCTAGAAGGACCACATAGGAAAGATTCATCTGGCGCTCATCCCTGTTGGGCGATAGACAGGGCCTGAGAGACCCGAATACCTCCCCTGTGCAGTCTAAAGGCCATAACTCATTCTACAGGATCCAAAATCGGGAGTTCTCGGTCCCGTTGGAATAGGGGCACAGAATACTACCCTGTAGCAAAAACTCATATAGAGTACCCTGACATATTTTTTTGTAAATATAATAGTCCTTACCACATTGAAATGGGCACCTACGTTCTCATCGATTTATTATGAGCAGGTGGCTCTGTTGCACCCGCCCAACCGACTAGCCTCCGATGAAACTGAGGAATTTTTGACCAAACATGTTTCACATGTCTAGAAGGACCACATAGGAAAGATTCATCTGGCGCTCATCCCTGTTGGGCGATAGACAGGGCCTGAGAGACCCGAATACCTTCCTTGTGCAGTTTAAAGGCCATAACTCATTCTACGGGATCCAAAATCGGGAGTTCTCGGTCCCGTTGGAATGGGGGCATAGAATACTACCCTGTAGCGAAAACACATATAGAGTACCCTGACATATTTTTTTTGTAAATATAATAGTCCTTACAACATTGAATTGGGCACCTATGTTCTCATCGATTTATTATGAGCAGGTGGCTCTGTTGCACCCGCCCAACCGACTAGCCTCCGATGAAGCTGAGGAATTTTTGACCAAACATGTTCCACATGTCTAGAAGGACCACATAGGAAAGATTCATCTGGCGCTCATCCCTGTTGGGCGATAGACAGGGCCTGAGAGACCCGAATACCTTCCCTGTGCAATTTAAAGGCCATAACTCATTCTACAGGATCCAAAATCGGGAGTTCTCGGTCCCGTTGGAATAGGGCACAGAATACTACCCTGTAGCGAAAACTCATATAGAGTATCCTGACATTTTTTTTGTAGATATAATAGTCCTTAACACATTGAAATGGGCACCTACGTTCTCATCGATTTATTATGAGCAGGTGGTTCTGTTGCACCCGCCCAACCGACTAGCCTCCGATGAAACTGAGGAATTTTTGCCCAAACATGTTCCACATGTCTAGAAGGACCATATAGGAAAGATTCATCTGGTGCTCATCCCTGTAGGGAGATAGACAGGGCCTGAGAGCCCCGAATATCTTCCCCGTGCAGTTTAAAGGCTATAACTAATGTACTGGATCCAAAATCGGGAGTTCTCGGTCCCATTGGAATAGGGGCACAGAATACTACCCTGTAGGAATGAAAACTCATATAGAGTACCCTGACATATTTTTTTGAAAATATAATAGTCCTTACCACATTGAAATGGGCACCTACGATCTCATCCATTTATTATGAGCAGGTGGCTCTGTTGCACCCACCCAACCGACTAGCCTCCGATGAAACTGAGGAATTTTTGCCCAAACATTTTCCATATGTCCAGAAGGACCATATAGGAAAGATTCATCTGGCGCTCATCCCTGTAGGGTGATAGACAGGGCCTGAGAGCCCCGAATACCTTCCCCGTGCAGTTTAAAGGCTATAACTCATGCTTCAGGATCCAAAATCGCGAGTTCTCGGTCCCTTTGGAATAGGGCACAGAATACTACCCTATAGGAATGAAAACTCATATAGAGTACCTGGCATATTTTTTTTGAAAATATAATAGTCGTTACCACATTGAAATGGGACCTACGTTCTCATCGATTTATTGTGAGCAGGTGGCTCTGTTGCACCTGCCCAACCGACTAGCCTCCGATGAAACTTAGGAATTTATGCCCAAACATGTTCCACATGTCGAGAAGGACCATATAGGAAAGATTCATCTGGCGCTCATCCCTGTAGGGCGATAGACAGGGCCGGGGAGCCCCGAATACTTCCCCGTGCTGTTTAAAGGCTATAACCCATGCTACAGGATCCAACATCGGGAGTTCTCGGTCCCGATGGAATAGGGGCACAGAATACTACCCTGTAGGAACGAAAACTCACATAGAGTACCCTGACATATTTTTTTGAAAATATAATAGTCCTTACCACATTGAAATGAGCACCTACGTTCTCATCGATTTATTATGAGCAGGAGGCTCTGTTGCACCCGCCCAACCGACTAGCCTCCGATGAAACTGAGGAATATTTGTCCAAACGTGTTCCACATTGTAACACCCAGTTTATAAAAGAGCATAAACCGAGCAATCATATACGTGCCAGGATCAAGTCACACGTATATACAACAGAATGAACAGTATATACGACTCGACTAACACAACGCGTCGCAGAGCGTGCTATCGTATTATTATAAAAGGGTCACCTAGTTTATACTCATGGTGGTCAGATGACTAATTCAGGCCCAATTTACGAAATCTATTCTTTAGAGAGAGAAATCAAGGCAAGACGGGTAAAAGTCATAGAATTCAAGGGGTATAATAGTAAAATAGTTTCAGCAGGCAAGGATTGGAGAGAAGAAGTCCTACAACTCGACCAGTTCTATCTAGGCTTCGTCCTACAGTCGATACGGCTTTGATACCACTCTGTAACACCCGGTTTATAAAAGAGCATAAACCGAGCAATCATATACGTGCCAGGATCAAGTCACACGTATATACAACAGAATGAACAGTATATCACAGCACATATCACAAATAAGATATAATAAATCGAAATACGAATGTTATTTATTACATTAATGACAAAAATGTCTGATACAGCGGAAGCGAAGTACAAACTACGATAAAAGCTCTCCGAAGCTGAGCATGGCACCACAGGGACGTCGACTGGGAGACGAACGCCTAGAAGTCCTCGTAGTCCTGGTAGCGCTGGACGAACTCCCTCGTGTCGGCAGGAACTGAGCAGCAGTAGCGTAGCCAAGAGGAAAAGTAGAGAAGAGGCAAGAGTGAGTACACAACTTGTACTCAACAAGTATAACACAAACTATGAGGCTATAAGGTTGGCTGACTCAACTGCATTAGCTTTTAAGTGTTGGCAAAATTTTATTAAAACTATTTACTACGAGTTGATGAATTACCATTAACCCAGTTACATAGTAATTAGTCAAATTTAATCATGATACTACTGAGAACCAAACCGAAACCAAGCCACCAAGGTAACCCCGAGAGGCACCTCCCTCGTCGGAAGGAGATAACCCCACTAATCAAAAGGAGGATCTGGGCCGCTCATAACCGTGAGCACGGCTAGTATACCAGTTTTACACTCTGCAGAGGTTGCACATCTTTACCCACAAGTCGTGAGCTACGCTAGAGGTTCATCACACTTCCTTAGGTGAGATGACTAGCGACTCACTACGAGGCCATTACAACGAATCTCGTTGGTAAGGCGTAACCTCGAGGGTTAGGCCAGCGACGATGGGGCCCACCTCACGGGGGTACAAGCACAGGTACGCAAACCAAGCACAGACTAGCCAGAGGAGCAGGGACCATTGAAGCTTACTACTCTTGCCCCGCAGGTAAGTTACTCCAAACCAAAAAGACCTAATTAGTAAGCCAAGTCTATCCCATTCTAGCCTTGTGGTAGCGCTGTTGTCCCAGGTTGTCGCTCTATGAACCGGTCCTTATGGAGAGTGGCCAACCAAGCACTAAGCACCGTGCTGGCCCCCTAAACCATGTTTCTACAAAAACCATCTTTTAACGAGACGTGAGCCACTCATCCACACAGAGGGCCACTCTCAGAATTAAGTTCAAGTAAACCATTAATCAAATTAATTAAAAGGACCAGAGTGTGTTATAGCACAGCAACCTATCACAACTAACCAAAATGCAACCCAAAGGTATATATAAAGGATATAAAGTGGCTAGGAAGGTCCTTATAGGCATACAATATTAAAATGCAGTATGAAAATGTATTTAAAAGTGATAGGTTGTTCATGTTATACTTGCCTTCCTCGTACTGCTCCTGCTGCTGCTCAAAGTGCTCGGAAGACGGCTGCTCCTGGTACTGGTACTGGAGCTCCTCAGATGGATCAGCGTCTACTCACGAACACATGGCCAAAACAATGCACAACAATAAGCATACAAGCAAACACTAACAAAAACTAAGAAACAATACATCAATACATAAAAACAGCACACTAAACTAGTCTAAAACTATTCTACGTGTTACAACGATCGCGTGGATATAAAGAACGCCTAAAACGGAGCTAAAACGCATAATCTAGGCTAAAAACAAGGTTCAGGGGCTTATTTGTAATAAAAACAGGGTTCCAGGGACTTTTCTGTTAAAACCGAGGGCCTAGACGAAATTAACCATTAAATCTAAGGGCTAGCGTGCAAAAGACCATGTGATGGACGGTGGGTTCAATTTTAAAGAAGCTCAGGGGGGTAAAACGCTAAAAACAGGACCTCTGCGTAATTATTTTTGAATAAGATCGGACAACGGGTTGATTTCGATAAAGGTGGGGGTCTCTTTAGAAAAATGGCCAGGCTGAAGCGGTATGCACGGATCTGATCCGTTGGATCACGATCCGGCGGCGGAGGAAGTAATGCTTCGCGATCTAATCTGCGCCGCAGAAAACGGATCTGACGGCCAGGACAAGCGGAAGCGCGGGGCGGCGGCGGGGCTCGCCGGAGCAGAGCAACCGCGGCGGAGTAGCGTCGGAGTACGCCATTTCCGGTCCTCCGGGGGTCAAATAGACCCGGACTTGGGTCTGGGGTGGACTTCGCGGTATGCGTAACCCACCCAGGGCCTTAGCGGGGCACAGTGGTGCTCGGAGCTGCGCACGCGTGGACGGCGGCGGCTCTACGGGTGGTGGTCGCCGGCGTGCGCGAGCCTAGGCGGTTAAGGTGCGCTACTGGCTACGGGAACAGGCGCAAAGGGATCAGGGGGCCCGGGTGGTGCTCACCGTGCTCTAGCTTGGAAGGAGACGCGGCGCAGGAGGGTCGGCGGCGAGCTCGGCGGCGATGGCGTGGGTGGCGCTCGCGGAGGAGTTGACGCAGTGATGCTTCGGGCTCTGGATCTCCTCGAATCAATGCGGGATCGTGCTGCGAGCGAGAACTTGGGGTCAGGACGGGTCAGGAACCACCGGCGGCGAGAAATCGAATGGCGGAGTTACTCACCGGCGTTCGGTCCTTGGCAAAATTCCGGCGCCGCAAGGGTTGTGGACGAGGATAGAGGGCTCGAGGCGAAGCCTGGCCTCGGGGTGGATGTCTAGAAGAGCTTGGCAGGGGTGGTGGCGCGGCAGGGCGACGTGGCCGCGGCGGCGCGGCGGCTCGCTGGGCTTCGAGCGGCTGCAGCGGGGAGAGCGGGGGGGCACGCTGGGCCGGCGTGCGTCGCGGGCCGAGCGGGAAACGGTGGGCCGAGCGGAAGACGGGGCGCTGGGCCACGCGCATTGGGCCGAGCTAAGCGGGATGGGCCGGTTTGCTGGGGAGGGAGAGAGGGCCGGTGGGAGATAGAGATCGGGCTGGGCTGGCGCCGGGACTTGGGCTGAGGTTGGGCCCGCGTGGAAGTGGGTTTTGGGTTTCTTTTCTAATCCCTTTCCTTTTCTATTTCTTTTCCTTTCTAAATCTAATCCTAATTCAAACTCAAGGCAAATGAATTCAAATTTTAATTTGAATTCACATAAGCACTCAACAAATAAAACAATGCTCCAGCATGATGCAACAACAAAAATTAAACCTATGATACATTTTAATTACTTATAGAACAAAAATTTAGATTAAATGCAAGTCTAACACAATAAACCTTAGAAAATTAAATAAAGCCAATTAAATTTATTATTAAATGCTGAAATTTAAATTAGGGTGTTACAGACCCTACCCCCTTAAAGAAATCTCGTCCCCGAGATTTAGCTGGGCTGGCTAGCAAAGAGATCTGGATATGTCTTCTTTAGCTCATCTTCTCGCTCCCATGTAGCCTCAGCTTCACTGTGGTGACTCCACTGAACTCTGCACATCTTGATGCGCTTGTTCTGAGTAACCCTCTCTGATGTCTCCAGAATCTTCACCGGATGCTCAGTATAAGTCAGATCTTCCTGCAAATCTACTCCATCCAGTGGTGCCTGCTCCTCAGGTACTCACAGACACCTCTTCAGCTGAGATATATGGAAGACATCATGAACTCCTGAGAGGCTGGTGGGCAACTCCAGGCGATAAGCAACTTCGCCTTTCCTCTCTAGCACCTTGAACGGACCAACATACCGAGGTGCTAACTTCCCCTTGACATTAAACCGGCGGATTCCTCTCATCGGAGAAACCTTCAAGTATACATGATCACCAACACTGAAAGTCAGGTCTCTCCGTTTGCCATCTGCATAGCTCTTCTATCTGCTCTGTGCAATCCTCAGATTTTCCCGCACAGCCTGAACCATCTGCTCTGCATCATCTATGATCTCAGGGCCAAAGAGCTGCTTCTCACCAATCTGATCCCAATAGAGAGGAGTCCTGCACTTTCTGCCATACAATGCCTCAAAGGGGGACTTCTTCAGACTGGCCTGATAGCTGTTGTTATATGAGAACTCAGCATATGACAGGCACTTATCCCAACTAGTACCATACTGAATAGCACAAGCTCTCAGCATATCCTCCAACACTTGGTTGGTTCTCTCTGTCTGCCCATCTGTCTGAGGGAGATAAGCCGTACTGAAACGCAGCTTCGTATCCAGAGAATCATGAAGCTGCTCCCAGAACCAAGAAGTAAACTGAGACCCTCTGTCAGATATAATTTTCGTGGGCACACCATGCAAGCAGACAATCCGAGAGATGTACAACTCTGCAAGTCTAGCACCGGAGTAGGTAGTGTTTACTGGAATGAAGTGAGCAACCTTCGTCAGACGATCCACTACTACCCATATGGAGTTGTACCCTTTCTGAGTACGAGGCAATCCAACAATGAAGTCCATAGTGATTTCCTCCCATTTCCACTCTGGAATCTTCAACGGCTGTAACAGTCCTGCTGGCCTCTGATGCTCAGCCTTGACACGCTGATAGGTGTCACAAATAGCCACGTACTCTGCCACTGAACGCTTCATCCCATACCACCAGAAACGTTCCTTCAGATCATAATACATCTTCGTGCTGCCCGGATGAATAGAGTATGCTGTATCATGGGCCTCACTCAGAATCAACTTCCGGAGATCCTTCACATTCGGCACACAAATCCGGTTCTTGTACCACAAAGTACCCTGATCATCCTCTCTGAAATGAGGAGCCTTGCCCTTCTTGAGCAACTCACGGATCTCCTGCAGCTTCTCGTCATCTTTCTGATGCTGCCTGATCTCTGACTCTAGAGTCGGTACTGCCTCAAACGCTGCACTGGAAGTATGATGCAAGAAGCCCAGACTCAACTGCTCGAACTCCTCACATAACTCTGGAGGCATCTGGAAAGCCACTGCCATGTTGACATAACTTCTTCTGCTCAGAGCATCTGCTACAACATTGGCCTTGCCCGGATGATAGTGAATCTCCAGGTCATAATCCTTGACTAACTCTAGCCATCTTCTCTGCCGCATGTTCAGCTCATTCTGCGTGAAAATGTACTTGAGGCTCTTGTGATCAGTGTAGATATCACACCGCTGCCCATACAAGTAATGCCTCCAAATCTTTAGAGCATGCACAACTGCGGTCAACTCAAGATCATGAGTGGGATAGTTCAGCTCATGCCGACGTAACTGCCGTGAAGCATAAGCAATTACTCTGCCCTCCTGCATTAGAACACACCCAAGACCATCCTTCGAAGCATCACAATATACCGTGAACCTCTTGGTCTGGTCTGGCAGAGTCAGGACTGGCGCCGTAGTCAACCTTTTCTTCAGCTCATCAAAGGCCCTCTGACGCTCATCAGTCCACATGAAAGCCACATTTTTCTTGTAACACCCTAATTTAAATTTCAGCATTTAATAATAAATTTAATTGGCTTTATTTAAATTTCTAAGGTTTATTGTGTTTAGTATGGCATTTAATTCAATTTGGTTCCTTAATGATTAAAATTTATCATAGGTTTAATTCTGGTGTTGCATTCATGCTGATGCATTGTTTTCATTGTTTGATTTCATAGGGGTTTGAATTCAAATTTTCTTTTGAATTCAAATAGTTGAGCTTGAGTGAGAAATAGAATAGAAATAGAAATAGAAAAGGAAAAACAAACCCACAACAAAACCGGACCCAAACAAAACCCAACCCGCAGCTCACCTCTCTCCCCAGTCCGGCCCAACCCAACCTCTCCCTCGTCCGGCGCAAACCCACTCCTCCCCGGGCCGCTTCCCTTCCCCCGGATCCAGCCCAAAACCCACCTCCCCGGCCTGCCCCGCCTGTCCACGTCACGCAGCAGCCCAGCGTCGCCCGCGCCGCGCGTCGTCCGCCCTGACCCGCCGGTCCCACCCGCCAGTGTCGCCCGCTGCCCAAACCCGCTGACGGTCCGGGCCCAGCTGCCAGCTCCGTCTTCCCCGCAGAGCCGCAACGCCCGCCCGAGATTTCCGCGACTTTCCCCGCGGGCGCGCACGCCGAGATTCCCGGCCCTGCCCTTGTTAACCCCAGCCGCACCCCCCTGCGCCCCCATCTCACCCCGCAGCGCCGCACAACCCTAGCCGCCGCCTTAACTCTGCTCGGAGCGGAGCAGCGCCGCGACTCCACGCCGGTGAGCCCCTGCTCCATCTCATTTTGCCACCTCCGATGACTACGGACTTAATTGGCCCCTGGGACACCTTCGCAGGACCCGCACGGACACCTCTGGCCGGTCCAGCACCCGGAATCGCCCTGCGTCGACTCCGTTGCCACGCTCCGTCGAGCTCCGCCGCCAGGTTCACGCCGCCGATACCCTGCGCCACGCCATCCATCCGATTCCACCCTCGGTGAGCATCACGTTGGCCCTCTTTTCCTTTGCGCTGGGTATTTAGGCCCGTAGCCCCTGGAAGCACCGGAACGCCCCCCCGCTGGCGAGCTAGAGCCGCCCGGCGCCATGGCGAACCCCGCAGGATCCCTTACCGAGCCCAGCAGTAGCCCTAGGTGGATCACGCGTGTCGTGGTGATCATTCCAGGGCCAAATCCGAGGCAAATCGGCCACGGGAACACCGGTTTCGGGCCTCTCCGGCGAGGCGCCGCCGCGGGAAAGGTTTCCCGGCGACCAGCGCCGCCGCCGTCGCCCCCTCTCAACCCTGGCCATCCGATCCGAGATGGACGCCCGTGATTAGATCCCCAAACCGATCAGATCTGGACCATCAGATCCGGATCCAACGGCTGAGATCCAACCGTACCCCTTCGGCCTGTCGCATTTGCTAAAGAGCCCTCGCCTTTCTTGGAAATGAACCCGCAGTCCCTCCCTTTTCAAAAATATTTGCAGTTTCCAGAATTTGGCAAACAGCCCCCTGAGCTTTTTAAATATTGAACCCGCCGTCCTAACTTGGTAATTTTGCGAGTTAGACCCCAGAGTTTTAGTTTAATTACGTTTCAGCCCTCGGTTTTAGCAGAAAAGCCCCTGAAACTTCAGTTTTCTTACAAATAAGCCCCTAGAACTTGTTTTTAGCCTAGAAAATGCGTTTTAGCTCCGTTTTAGGCGTTCTTTATGTCCACGCGATCGTTGTAACGAGTAGAACAGTTTAGACTTAGTTTTTCTTACTATTTTATTGTATTGATGTACTGTTCTTTAGCTTTTGTTAGAGTTTGCTTGTCTGCTTATTTTTGTGCATTGTTTTGGCCATGTGTTTGTGAGTAGACGTTGATCCATCCGAGGAGCCCCAGTACCAGTACCCGGAGCACCCGTCTTCTGACCACTTTGAGCAGCAGCAGGAGCAGTACGAGGAAGGCAAGTATAACATGAACAACCTATCACTTTTAAATACATTTTCATACTGCATTTTAATACTGTATGCCTATAAGGATTTCCTAGCCAGTTTATATCCTTTAAATATACCTTTGGGTTGCATTTTGGTTAGTTGTGCTAGGTTGCTGCGCTATAACACACCTTGGTCCTTTTTAATTAAATTGATTAATGGTTTACTTGAATTTAATTCTGAGAGTGGCACTCTGTGTGGCTTGAGTGGCTCACTTCTCGTTAAAACTGGTTTTGTTAGAAACATGGTTTAGGGGGCCAGCACGGTGCTTAGTGCTTGGTTGGCCACTCTCCATAAGGACCAGTTCATAGAGCGACAACCTGGGACAACAGCGCTACCACAAGGCTATAATGGGATAGACTTGGCGTAATAATTAGATCTTTTTGGTTTGGAGTAACTTACCTGCGGGGCAAGAGTAGTAAGCTTCAATGGTCCCTGCTCCTCCGGCTTGGTCTGTGCTTGGATTGCGCTCCTGTGCTTGTACCCCCAGAGGTGGGCCCCATCGTCGCCGACCTAACTCTCGCGGTTACGCCTTACCAACGAGATTCTTTGTAAAGGCCTCGTAGTGAGTCGCTAGTCATCTCACCTAAGGAAGTGTGATGAACAACTGGTGTAGCTCACGACTTGTGGGTAAAGATGTGCAACCTCTGCAGAGTGTAAAACTGGTATACTAGCCGTGCTCACGGTTATGAGCGGCCCAGATCCTCCTTTTGATTAGTGAAGTTATCTCCTTCCGACGAGGGAGGTGCTTCTCGGGGTTTACCTTGGTGGCTTGGTTTTGGTTTGGTTCTCAGTAGTAACATGTTTAAACTTGATTAATTACTATGTAACTGGGTTAATGGTAATTCATCAACTCGTAGTAAATAGCTTTAATAAAACTTTGCCAACACTTAAAAGCTAATGCAGTTGAGTCAGCCAGCCTAGAGCCTCATAGTTTGTGTTATACTTGTTGAGTACAAGATGTGTACTCACTCTTGCCTCTTCTCTACTTTTTCCTCTTGGCTACGCTACTGCTGCTCAGTTCCTGCCGACACGAGGGAGTTCGTCCAGCGCTACCAGGACTACGAGGACTTCTAGGCATTCGTCTCCCAGTCGACGTCCCTGTGGCGCCCTGCTTCAGCCTCAGAGAGCTTTATCGTATTTTGTACTTCGCTTCCGCTGTATCAGACATTTTGTCATTATTGTAATAAATAACATTCGTATTCGCTTTATTATGTCTTTTTACGTGATATGTGCTATGATATACTGTTCATTCTGTTGTATATACGTGTGACTTGATCCTGGCACGTATATGATTGCTCGGTTTATGCTCTTTTATAAACCGGGTGTTACAGAGTGGTATCAGAGCCGTATCGACTGTAGGACGAAGCCTAGATAGAACTGGTCGAGTTTTAGGACTTCTTCTCTCCAATCCTTGCCTGCTGAAACTATTTTACTATTATACCCCTTGACTTCTTTGACTTTTTACCCTTCTTGCCATGATTTCTCTCTCTCAAGAATAGTTTTCGTAGATTTTGGCCTGAATCAGTTATCTGACCACCATGAGTATTAGCTAGTGACCCTTTTATAATAAAACGATAGCACGCTCTGCGACGCGTTGTGTTAGTCGAGTTGTATGCTAAACTCGGCTAAGTCGTGAAAATTGTCTGCTTGTTATTATGCTACATGTTTGATTTGGATCTTTGACTGATTGCATAGCTTAGTAGTTTAAATTTGTTTAAAGAAAATCACTCAGATGTTAAAGTTAACTAATTAATAAAATGAGTTAGATCGTTGGGGGTAAAACAGTCAACTCTATCCTGTCTACTTTATCATGGCTGAGTCTTTTTCCGCAAAGAGTTATCATATCCATCTGAGTTTATTCCTGCAATATCCTTACTCGTGAAATCTTTTGATCAAATCAGATGGTGAACACTAGGAGCACCGGTTCCGGTTCTGGCCAGCAGCAGGGTCAGAACAACCAGGGTACCGGGATCCCGATGCCGCCGCCTTTGACTCCGGAGCAGTACTTCCAGCTCCAGATGCAGATGATGGCCACCCTGAACAACACTGTTCAGGCTCTTCAGCAGGCTCACACTCAGCCTCCGCCTCCTCCACCGCCGCAGCCTCGCGACAGGCGTGCTGAGTTCCTGAGGGGTCACCCGCCGACGTTCTCTCACACGTCCGACCCTCTTCAGGCCGACGACTGGCTCCGTGCAGTGGAGCGTCAGCTGGACATCGCCCAGTGCGATGATCGTGAGCGCATCTTGTACGCAGCAGGACAGCTGCGAGGGGCAGCTTTGGACTGGTGGGAGTCCCACCCAGTTCACGACCGCGAGGCTCTCACTTGGCTCCAGTTCCGAGAGCGTTTCCGCAGCCACAACGTCCCCGCGGGCGTTATGAAGATGAAACAGAAGGAGTTCCTTGCACTGAAGCAGGTAATCTTAAGTATAATCATTCAGCGGTTTCCTTTGAGCTAATGCCCCTTGTTCTATCCTTATGAATCTTGAGTTAATTTTTCGATATCTATCTGTCTTTGTCAATTCTGGGGACTATGTCGGTCACGGAGTATCGTGATCGCTTTCTTCAGCTGGCTCGCTACGCCCCTGCCGATGTTGCGGATGACCGCAAGAAGCAGGAGCACTTCATGGAGGGTCTTGAGGACTACCTCCAGTACGCGCTGCTCAACCTTCGCTTCGACGACTTCAACCATCTGGTTGACAGCGCGCTCAACACTGAGCGTAAGCACCTGGAGATGGAGGACAAGAAGAGGAAGATTGTCCCCGTTGCTTCCGGCAGCAACACTCGTCCTCGCCTCCAGCAGCCCTAGCACTACCAGCAGCAGTACCGGCCTCCTCAGCAGTACCAGCAGAGGCCACCGCAGCAGTACCTGCCTCGACAGCAGCAGCAGGCGGGGCAGGGCCAGAGGTTACCGGCACCTCCGGCTCGTGCTGCTCCACCAGCTCCACCGGCACCGCAGGCTCCACGTCCGGCAGCTCCTACCGGACAGCAGGCTCAGGGACCTCCTCGCACCTGCATTCACTGCGGCCAGCCGGGGCACTACGCCAACGCTTGCCCCTGGAAGGCGCAGGCGGGACAGCAGGGGCGCCCAGCTCAGCCCAGGGCGCCAGCACAGGGCAGGGTGAACCACGTGACGGCCGAGTCAGCGGCCGAGGCTCCCAACGTGGTTAGTGGTACGTTCATGGTTAATTCATATCCAGCTACAGTGCTTTTTGATACTGGTGCTACGCATTCCTTCATTACTCAGTCTTTTGTCGAGCATCATGGTATTCATACTAGCACATTAAAGAGGTGCCTATTGGTATGTTCACCGGGAGGACAGTTGAGGTCTCACACTTACTGCCCGAGAGTCAGTGTTTCCTTGAGGGGAGTAGAGTTCTGTACTGATCTGATGGTGCTAGACACCAAGGGCATTGATGTCATTCTGGGAATGGAGACTCTAGCCAAATGGGGAGTTCGGATAGATTGTGCTCAGAGGACAGTCTTGCTATCAGCTTCCAGTGGCCAAGAGGTTGTTATCAGTGCAGTAGAGCCTTCTGGATTTCTTCATCAGATGGAGGCTAGACCCACGGACGGTATTCGCGTGGTGTCTGAATTCCCAGATGTCTTTCCGGATGATCTGCCAGGTATGCCGCCTGAACGCGCTATTGAGTTTTGTATTGATCTCTTGCCTGGCACAGCTCCTATTGCAAAGCGGCCCTACCGTATGGCACCTATAGAGCATGAAGAAGTCAAGAAGACTATTGATGAGTTGCTAGCCAAGGGCTATATCCGTCGCAGCTTCTCTCCTTGGGCTTTTCCGTTGTTGCTGGTAGATAAGAAGGATGGCTCGAAGAGGATGTGTGTGGATTATCGTGAGCTGAATGCAGTCACTATCAAGAACAAGCATCCACTGCCCCGTATTGAGGATCTCTTTGATTTGCTTCGAGGTGCTCGTATATTCTCGAAGATTGATCTTCGCTCGGGCTATTTTCAGCTGAGGATCCGTCCTAGGGATATTCCGAAGACGGCATTCACCTGCAAGTACGGGCTATATGAGTATACAGTCATGTCCTTCGGCTTGACTAATGCCCCGGCTTACTTCATGCATCTGATGAACATGGTCTTCATGGATTATCTGGATGTCTTTGTGGTGATTTTCATTGATGATATTCTGATCTTCTCCAAGACAGAAGGAGAGCATGAGGAGCATCTGAGACTCGTATTGCAGAGATTGAGAGAGCATCAGCTGTATGCCAAGTTCAGCAAGTGCGAGTTCTGGATTGACGAGGTGCCATTCCTCGGTCATGTTATCTCTCAGGGAGGCATTGCAGTTGATCCGAGCAAGGTGAAGGATGTGCTCGAGTGGGAGACACCGCAGACAGTGAAGGAAGTCAGATCATTCTTGGGCTTAGCTGGATATTATCGGAGGTTCATCGAGAATTTCTCCAAGATCGCGAAGCCTTTGACTTCTTTGCTAGAGAAGAATGTGGCATTCATATGGACTGATGAGCGTCAGATGGCCTTTGATGAGCTGAAGAAAAGGTTGACTACGGCGCCAGTCCTGACTCTGCCAGACCAGACGAAGAGGTTCACGGTATATTGTGATGCTTCGAAGGATGGTCTTGGGTGTGTTCTGATGCAGGAGGGCAGAGTGATAGCTTATGCTTCACGGCAGTTACGTCGGCATGAGCTGAACTATCCTACCCATGATCTTGAGTTAGCCGCAGTTGTGCATGCTCTGAAGATTTGGAGGCATTACTTGTATGGGCAGCGGTGTGATATCTACACTGATCACAAGAGCCTCAAGTACATTTTCACGCAGAATGAGCTGAACATGCGGCAGAGGAGATGGCTAGAGTTAGTCAAGGATTATGACCTGGAGATTCACTACCATCCGGGCAAGGCCAATGTTGTAGCAGATGCTCTGAGCAGGAGAAGTTATGTCAACATGGCCGTGGCTTTCCAGAAGCCTCCAGAGTTATGCGAGGAGTTCGAGCAGTTGAGTCTGGGCTTCTTGCATCATACCTCCAGTGCAGCGTTTGAGGCAGTACCGACTCTAGAGTCAGAGATCAGGCAGCATCAGAAAGATGATGAGAAGCTGCAGGAGATTCGTGAGTTGCTCAAGAAGGGCAAGGCTCCTCATTTCAGAGAGGATGATCAGGGTACTTTGTGGTACAAGAACCGGATCTGTGTGCCAGATGTGAAGGATCTCCGGAAGTTGATTCTGAGTGAGGCCCATGATACAGCTTACTCTATTCATCCGGGCAGCACGAAGATGTATTATGATCTGAAGGAACGTTTCTGGTGGTATGGGATGAAGCGTTCAGTGGCAGAGTACGTGGCTATTTGTGACACCTGTCAGCGTGTCAAGGCTGAGCATCAGAGGCCAGCAGGTCTGTTACAGCCTTTGAAGATTCCGGAGTGGAAATGGGAGGAAATCACTATGGACTTCATTGTTGGATTGCCTCGTACTCAGAAAGGGTACAACTCCATTTGGGTAGTAGTGGATCGATTGACGAAGGTTGCTCACTTCATACCAGTGAACACTACTTACTCCGGTGCTAGACTTGCAGAGTTGTACATCTCTCGGATTGTCTGCTTGCATGGTGTGCCCAAGAAGATCATGTCCGACAGAGGGTCTCAGTTCACTTCTCGGTTCTGGGAGCAGCTCCATGATTCGTTGGATACGAAGCTGCGTTTCAGTACGGCTTATCATCCTCAGACAGATGGGCAGACAGAGAGAACCAACCAAGTGTTGGAGGATATGCTGAGAGCTTGTGCTATTCAGTACGGTACTAGTTGGGATAAGTGCCTGTCATATGCTGAGTTCTCATATAACAACAGCTATCAGGCCAGTTTGAAGAAGTCTCCCTTTGAGGCATTGTATGGCAGAAAGTGCAGGACTCCTCTCTATTGGGATCAGATTGGTGAAAAGCAGCTCTTTGGCCCTGAGATCATAGATGATGCAGAGCAGATGGTTCAGGCTGTGCGAGAAAATCTGAGGATTGCACAGAGCAGACAGAAGAGCTATGCTGATGGCAAACGGAGAGATTTGACTTTCAGTGTCGGTGACTATGTGTATCTGAAGGTGTCTCCGATGAGAGGAATCCGCAGATTTAATGTCAAAGGGAAATTAGCACCTCGGTATGTGGGGCCATTCAAGGTGCTAGAGCGGAAAGGCGAAGTTGCTTATCGCCTGGAGTTACCTCTCAGCCTCTCAGGAGTTCATGATGTCTTCCATATATCTCAGCTGAAGAGGTGTTTGCGAGTACCCGAGGAGCAGGCACCCCTGGATGGAGTCGATGTGCAGGAGGATCTGACTTATACTGAGCATCCGGTGCAGATTCTGGAGACATCAGAGAGGGTTACTCAGAACAAGCGCATCAAGATGTGCAGACTTCAGTGGAGTCACCACAGTGAAGCTGAGGCTACTTGGGAGCGAGAAGATGAGCTGATGAAGACATATCCAGATCTCTTTGCTAGCCAGCCCAGCTAAATCTCGGGGACGAGATTTCTTTAAGGGGGTAGGGTCTGTAACACCCTAATTTAAATTTCAGCATTTAATAATAAATTTAATTGGCTTTATTTAAATTTCTAAGGTTTATTGTGTTTAGTATGGCATTTAATTCAATTTGGTTCCTTAATGATTAAAATTTATCATAGGTTTAATTCTGGTGTTGCATTCATGCTGATGCATTGTTTTCATTGTTTGATTTCATAGGGGTTTGAATTCAATTTTTCTTTTGAATTCAAATAGTTGAGCTTGAGTGAGAAATAGAATAGAAATAGAAATAGAAAAGGAAAAACAAACCCACAACCAAACCGGACCCAAACAAAACCCAACCCGCAGCCCACCTCTCTCCCCAGTCCGGCCCAACCCAACCTCTCCCTCGTCCGGCCCAAACCCACTCCTCCCCGGGCCGCTTCCCTTCCCCCGGATCCAGCCCAAAACCCACCTCCCCGGCCTGCCCCGCTTGTCCACGTCACGCAGCAGCCCAGCGTCGCCCGCGCCGCGCGTCGTCCGCCCTGACCCGCCGGTCCCACCCGCCAGTGTCGCCCGCTGCCCAAACCCGCTGACGGTCCGGGCCCAGCTGCCAGCTCCGTCTTCCCCGCAGAGCCGCAACGCCCGCCCGAGATTTCCGCGACTTTCCCCACGGGCGCGCACGCCGAGATTCCCAGCCCTGCCCTTCTTAACCCCAGCCGCACCCCCCTGCGCCCCCATCTCACCCCGCAGCGCCGCACAACCCTAGCCGCCGCCTTGCCTCTGCTCGGAGCGGAGCAGCGCCGCGACTCCACGCCGGTGAGCCCCTGCTCCATCTCATTTCGCCACCTCCGGTGACTACGGACTTAATTGGCCCATGGGACACCTTCGCAGGACCCGCACGGACACCTCCGGCCGGTCCAGCACCCGGAATCGCCCTGCGTCGACTCCGTTGCCACGCTCCGTCGAGCTCCGCCGCCAGGTTCACGCCGCCGACACCCTGCGCCACGCCATCCGTCCGATTCCACCCTCGGTGAGCATCACGTTGGCCCCTCTTTTCCTTTGCGCTGGGTATTTAGGCCCGTAGCCCCTGGAAGCACCGGAACGCCCCCCGCTGGCGAGCTAGCGCCGCCCGGCGCCATGGCGAACCCCGCAGGATCCCTTACCGAGCCCAGTAGTAGCCCTAGGTGGATCACGCGTGTCGCGGTGATCATTCCAGGGCCAAATCCGAGGCAAATCGGCCACGGGAACACCGGTTTTGGGCCTCTCCGGCGAGGCGCCGCCGCGGGAAAGGTTTCCCGGCGACCAGCGCCGCCGCCGTCGCCCCCTCTCAACCCTGGCCATCCGATCCGAGATGGACGCCCGTGATTAGATCCCCAAACCGATCAGATCTGGACCATCAGATCCGGATCCAACGGCTGAGATCCAACCGTACCCCTTCGGCCTGTCGCATTTGCTAAAGAGCCCTCGCCTTTCTTGGAAATGAACCCGCAGTCCCTCCCTTTTCAAAAATATTTGCAGTTTGGCCCAGAATTTGGCAAACAGCCCCCTGAGCTTTTTAAATATTGAACCCACCGTCCTAACTTGGTAATTTTGCGAGTTAGACCCCAGAGTTTTAGTTTAATTATGTTTCAGCCCTCGGTTTTAGCAGAAAAGCCCCTGAAACTTCAGTTTTCTTACAAATAAGCCCCTAGAACTTGTTTTTAGCCTAGAAAATGCGTTTTAGCTCCGTTTTAGGCGTTCTTTATGTCCACGCGATCGTTGTAACGAGTAGAACAGTTTAGACTTAGTTTTTCTTGCTGTTTTATTGTATTGATGTACTGTTCTTTAGCTTTTGTTAGAGTTTGCTTGTCTGCTTATTTTTGTGCATTGTTTTGGCCATGTGTTCGTGAGTAGACGTTGATCCATCCGAGGAGCCCCAGTACCAGTACCCAGAGCACCCGTCTTCTGACCACTTTGAGCAGCAGCAGGAGCAGTACGAGGAAGGCAAGTATAACATGAACAACCTATCACTTTTAAATACATTTTCATACTGCATTTTAATACTGTATGCCTATAAGGATTTCCTAGCCAGTTTATATCCTTTAAATATACCTTTGGGTTGCATTTTGGTTAGTTGTGCTAGGTTGCTGCGCTATAACACACCTTGGTCCTTTTTAATTAAATTGATTAATGGTTTACTTGAATTTAATTCTGAGAGTGGCACTCTGTGTGGCTTGAGTGGCTCACTTCTCGTTAAAACTGGTTTTGTTAGAAACATGGTTTAGGGGGCCAGCACGGTGCTTAGTGCTTGGTTGGCCACTCTCCATAAGGACCGGTTCATAGAGCGACAACCTGGGACAACAGCGCTACCACAAGGCTAGAATGGGATAGACTTGGCGTAATAATTAGATCTTTTTGGTTTGGAGTAACTTACCTGCGGGGCAAGAGTAGTAAGCTTCAATGGTCCCTGCTCCTCCGGCTTGGTCTGTGCTTGGATTGCGCTCCTGTGCTTGTACCCCCGGAGGTGGGCCCCATCGTCGCCGACCTAACTCTCGCGGTTACGCCTTACCAACGAGATTCTTTGTAAAGGCCTCGTAGTGAGTCGCTAGTCATCTCACCTAAGGAAGTGTGATGAACAACTGGTGTAGCTCACGATTTGTGGGTAAAGATGTGCAACCTCTGCAGAGTGTAAAACTGGTATACTAGCCGTGCTCACGGTTATGAGCGGCCCAGATCCTCCTTTTGATTAGTGAAGTTATCTCCTTCCGACGAGGGAGGTGCTTCTCGGGGTTTACCTTGGTGGCTTGGTTTTGGTTTGGTTCTCAGTAGTAACATGTTTAAACTTGATTAATTACTATGTAACTGGGTTAATGGTAATTCATCAACTCGTAGTAAATAGCTTTAATAAAACTTTGCCAACACTTAAAAGCTAATGCAGTTGAGTCAGCCAGCCTAGAGCCTCATAGTTTGTGTTATACTTGTTGAGTACAAGATGTGTACTCACTCTTGCCTCTTCTCTACTTTTTCCTCTTGGCTACGCTACTGCTGCTCAGTTCCTGCCGACACGAGGGAGTTCGTCCAGCGCTACCAGGACTACGAGGACTTCTAGGCGTTCGTCTCCCAGTCGACGTCCCTGTGGCGCCCTGCTTCAGCCTCGGAGAGCTTTATCGTATTTTGTACTTCGCTTCCGCTGTATCAGACATTTTGTCATTATTGTAATAAATAACATTCGTATTCGCTTTATTATGTCTTTTTACGTGATATGTGCTATGATATACTGTTCATTCTGTTGTATATACGTGTGACTTGATCCTGGCACGTATATGATTGCTCGGTTTATGCTCTTTTATAAACCGGGTGTTACATTTCTCCAGCAAAGAAGTCAAAGGCTTCGCGATCTTGGAGAAATTCTCAATGAACCTCCGATAATATCCAGCTAAGCCCAAGAAAGACCTGACTTCCTTTACTGTCTGCGGTGTCTCCCACTCTAGCACATCCTTCACCTTGCTCGGATCAACAGCAATGCCTCCCTGAGAGATAACATGACCGAGGAATGGAACCTCGTCAATCCAGAACTCGCACTTGCTGAACTTGGCATACAGCTGATGCTCTCTCAATCTCTGCAATACGAGTCTCAGATGCTCCTCATGCTCTTCTTCTGTCTTGGAGAAGATCAGAATATCATCAATGAAAATCACCACAAAGACATCCAGATAATCCATGAAGACCATGTTCATCAGATGCATGAAGAAAGCCGGGGCATTAGTCAAGCCGAAGGACATGACCGTATACTCATATAGCCCGTATTTGCAGGTGAATGCCGTCTTCGGAATATCCCCAGGACGGATCCTCAGCTGAAAATAACCCGAACGAAGATCAATATTCGAGAATATACGAGCACCTCGAAGCAAATCAAAGAGATCCTCAATACGGGGCAGTGGATGCTTGTTCTTGATAGTGACTGCATTCAGCTCCCGATAATCCACACACATCCTCTTCGAGCCATCCTTCTTATCTACCAGCAATAATGGAAAAGCCCAAGGAGAGAAGCTACGATGGATATAGCCCTTGGCTAACAACTCATCAATAGTTTTCTTGACTTCTTCATGCTCTATAGGTGCCATACGGTAGGGCCGCTTTGCAATAGGAGCTGTGCTAGGCAAGAGATCAATACAAAACTCAATGGCGCGTTCAGGCGGCATACCTGGCAGATCATCCGGAAAGACATCCGGGAATTCAGACACCACGCGAATACCGTCCGTGGGTCTAGCCTTCATCTGATGAAGAAATCCAGAAGGCTCCACTGCACTGATAACAACCTCTTGGCCACTGGAAGCTGATAGCAAGACTGTCCTCTGAGCACAATCTATCCGGACTCCCCACTTGGCCAGAGTCTCCATTCCCAGAATGACATCAATGCCCTTGGTGTCTAGCACCATCAGATCAGTACAGAACTCTCCTCCCCGCAAGGAAACACTGACTCTCGGGCAGTAAGTGTGAGACCTCAACTGTCCTCCCGGTGAAGATACTAACAGACACCTCTTTAATGTGCTAGTATGAATACCATGATGCTCGACAAAAGACTGAGTAATGAAGGAATGCGAAGCACCAGTATCGAAAAGCAATGTAGCTGGATATGAATTAACCATGAACGTACCAATAACCACGTTGGGAGCCTCGGCCGCTGACTCGGCCGTCACGTGGTTCACTCTGCCCTGAAGTGGCGCCCTGGGCTGAGCTGGGCGCCCCTACTGTCCCGCCTGCGCCTTCCGGGGGCAAGCGTTGGCGTAGTGCCCCGGCTGGCCGCAGTGAAAGCAGGTACGAGGGGGTCCCTGAGCCTGCTGTCCGGTGGGAGCTGCCGGACGTGGAGCCTGCGGTGCCGGTGGAGCACGAGCCGAAGGTGCCGGTAACCTCTGGCCCTGACCTGCCTGCTGCTGTCGAGGCGGGTACTGCTGCGGTGGCCTCTGCTGGTACTGCTGAGGAGGCCGGTACTGAGGCTGCTGGTACTGCTGAGGCTGCTGGAGGCGAGGACGAGTGTTGCTGCCGGAAGCAACGGGGACAATCTTCCTCTTCTTGTCCTCCATCTCCATGTGCTTGCGCTCAGTGTTGAGCGCGCTGTCAACCAGATGGTTGAAGTCGTCGAAGCGGAGGTTGAGCAGCGCGTACTGGAGGTAGTCCTCAAGGCCCTCCATGAAGTGCTCCTACTTCTTGCGGTCATCCGCAACATCGGCAGGGGCGTAGCGAGCAAGCTGCAGAAAGCGATCACGATACTCCGTGACCAACATAGTCCCCTGAAGTGACAAAGACAGATAGATATTGAAAGATTAACTCAAGATTCATGAGGATAGAACAAGGGGCATTAGCTCAAAAGAAACCGTTGAATGATTATATTTTAAGATTACCTGCTTCAGTGCAAGGAACTCCTTCTGCTTCATCTTCATAACGCCCGCGGGGACGTTGTGGCTGCGGAAGCGCTCCCTGAACTGGAGCCAAGTGAGAGCCTCGCGGTCCTGAACTGGGTGGGACTCCCACCAGTCCAAAGCTGCCCCTCGCAGCTGTCCTGCCGCGTACAGAACTCTCTCCCGATCATCGCACTGGGCGATGTCCAGCTGACTCTCCACTGCACAGAGCCAGTCGTCAGCTTGAAGAGGGTCGGACGTGTGAGAGAACGTCGGCGGGTGACCCCTCAGGAACTCAGCACGCCTGTCGCGAGGCTGCGGCGGTGGAGGAGGCAGAGGCTGAGTGTGAGCCTGCTGAAGAGCCTGAACAGTGTTGTTCAGGGTGGCCATCATCTGCATCTGGAGCTGGAAGTACTGCTCCGGAGTCAAAGGCGGCGGCATCGGGATCCCGGTCCCCTGGGTGTTCTGTAACACCCTAATTTTAAATTTCAGTATTTATCAATAAATTTAATTGGCTTTAGTATTTTCTCTAAGGTTTATTGTGCTTAGTTGGCATTTAATCTAATTTTTGTTTCATAAGTATTAAAATTTTATCATAGGTTTAAATTTTGTGTTGCATTCATGCCGGTGCATAGTTTTTAATTGTTTGAGTGTGGGTGAATTCAAATTTTATTTGAATTCAAACTTTGATTGGTTTAGAAATAGAAATAGAAAACAAAACCCTCCACCAAACCCAAACCCCACTCTAACCCGGCCCAAGAACCCACCAGCCCAAGCCCAGTCAAACCCAGCCAAAACCCGGCCCGTTCCTCCCTCTCCCTTCCCGCGGCCCAACCCCGCGAGGCCCAGCGCGCCCCGCTCGGCCCGCGTTGCCCGCTCAGCAGCTCCGGCCCAGCCCAGAGCGCAACACCTCCTCCAGCCTAGCGCCCGCCCCGCGGCCTGCCTCCGCCTCGCGCCCGGCCCGCACGCGCTCCCCGCCTCACCCGCTGCCAGGCCGGCCCCGCTGGCAGGTTCTTCTCCCCCGCTCAGCGCTCGCCGCGCAACGGCCGCAACGCCCTTCCGTGATCCCCGCCGCTAACCTCGCCACCGCCTTCCAAACCCGCACGCCGAAATCACCGGCGCCCCCCTTTAAACCCTCGCCGCAACCCCGTGCGCCACACCTTCCCCCATCTGCGCAACTAGAACCAGAACACGCCGAGCGTTGCTAGCCCCGCCGCTTCCCCTGCTCGGCGCCGCCGTGGTCACGCCTTCCTGTAGCGCTCCACACCACTACAGCCCGCGCAAGAGCACCGCCGGAGTGCGGTGAAGCTCTTCGAACTCTCTGCGCCAGTCCTAGGACCCCGCATCTCCGGAATCGTGGTTGCGCCTCGCCGCCGGTAGGACACTGCGCCGCCGCGATTCCTCACCTCCGAAGGTTTTCCTGCCCCCCTGACCACGCTCCACTTCTGCAGCACCTAGACGCCTTGTTTCGAGGGGGTTCAAAGCCCGGAGGAGGCCGGCGTCACTCGGACCGCGAAGCTCCGCCACGTCGAGCTCCGCCGCCGGTCCGCCCGATTGCTGCTCTGCACCACCTCCCCATCCGATTCCAAGCTCGGTAAGCGCCTCCACAGCCTCCTGGTCCGTTTGCGCAAGATAACGTAGCCGTAGCGCGTCCCCGCCCGCACCACGCCGCTCGCCGGCGATCTAGCGCCGCCTGCGCCGTCGCGCACGCCGCCCGAACCCCTGTCGAGCCCTGATCTGAGCCCCAGTAGATTGCACGTGCCGCGCTCTTTCTTTTGCACCAAACCGCGGTCCAAACCAAGCTCCGTAGCGCCTGTTTCACCAGCCCCGACGAAGTCCCCGCCGCGGAGCAGGGCTCCGGCGACGGCGCCGCCGCGCCCTGCGCGCCCAACCTACCTGGGCCGTCCGATCCGGGACGCACGACCACGATTAGATCGGGGCACCGCCTCGCCCTGGGCCGCAAGATCACAATCCAACGGCTTAGATCCAGAGATACCGTTTCGCTGTGGTAAGTTTGTTAAAGAGCCCCTCAGTTTATTAGAATTCAACCCGCAGTCCATCTCGGGTGAGAAGTATTTCCAAGTATGCCCTTCCTTTTTCGCTTTAGCCCCTGACTTTTCCAGTTTTCAAACCCGCAGTCCAGCCCCTGAGTTTTTATGCGCTAGCCCCTGAGTTTAACCTTTAATTACGTTTTAGTCCTCGGTTTTAGCAGAAAAGCCCCTGAAACTTCAGTTTTCTTGCAAATAAGCCCCTGAACCTTGTTTTTAGCCTAGAAAATGCGTTTTAGCTCCGTTTTTAGCGTTCTTTATGTCCACGCGATCGTTGTAACGCGTAGAATAGTTCTAGAGTAGTTTTGTGCACCGTTTTTATGTATTGATGTACTGTTTCTTAGTTTTTGTTAATGTTTGCCTGTATGCTTATTTTGTGCTTTGTTTTGGCCATGTGTTCGTGAGTAGACGCTGAGCTACCTGAGGAGCCCCAGTACCAGTACCCGGAGCAGCCGTCTTCCGAGCACTTTGAGCAGCAGCCAGAGCAGTACGAGGAAGGCAAGTATAACATGAACAACCCATCACTTTTAAATACATTTTCATACTGCATTTTAATACTGTATGCCAATAAGGACTTTCCTAGCCACTTTATATCCTTTATATATACCTTTGGGTTGCATTTTGGTTAGTTGTGCTAGGTTGCTGCGCTACAACACACTCTGGTCCTTTTTAATTAATTTGATTAATGGTTTACTTGAACTTAATTCTGAGAGTGGCCCTCTGTGTGGATGAGTGGCTCACGTCTCGTTAAAAGATGTTTTTGTAGAAACATGGTTTAGGGGGCCAGCATGGTGCTTAGTGCTTGGTTGGCCACTCTCCATAAGGACCGGTTCATAGAGCGACAACCTGGGACAACAGCGCTACCACAAGGCTAGAATGGGATAGACTTGGCGTAATAACTAGATCTTTTTGGTTTGGAGTAACTTACCTGCGGGGCAAGAGTAGTAAGCTTCAATGGTCCCTGCTCCTCCGGCTTGGTCTGTGCTTGGATTGCGCTCCTGTGCTTGTACCCCCGGAGGTGGGCCCCATCGTCGCCGACCTAACTCTCGCGGTTACGCCTTACCAACGAGATTCTTTTTAAAGGCCTCGTAGTGAGTCGCTGGCCATCTCACCTAAGGAAGTGTGATGAACAACTGGCGTAGCTCACGACTTGTGGGTAAAGATGTGCAACCTCTGCAGAGTGTAAAACTGGTATACTAGCCGTGCTCACGGTTATGAGCGGCCCAGATCCTCCTTTTGATTAGTGAAGTTATCTCCTTCCGACGAGGGAGGTGCTTCTCGGGGTTACCTTGGTGGCTTGGTTTTGGTATGGTTCTCAGTAGTAGTATATTTAATTCTGATTAATTTCTATGTAACTGGGTTAATGGTAATTCATCAACTCGTAGTAAATAGCTTTAATAAAATTTTGCCAACACTTAAAAGCTAATGCAGTTGAGTCAGCCAGCCTAGAGCCTCATAGTTTGTGTTATACTTGTTGAGTACAAGTTGTGTACTCACCCTTGCCTCTTCTCTACTTTTTCCTCTTGGCTACGCTACTGCTGCTCAGTTCCTGCCGACTCGAGGGAGTTCGTCCAGCGCTACCAGGACTACGAGGACTTCTAGGTGTTCGTCTCCCAGTCGACGTCCCTGTGGCGCCCTGCTTCAGCTTCGGAGAGCTTTATCGTATTTTGTACTTCGCTTCCGCTGTATCAGACATTTTGTCATTATTGTAATAAATAACATTCGTATTTCGATTTATTATGTCTTATTCGTGATATGTGCTATGATATACTGTTCATTCTGTTGTATATACGTGTGACTTGATCCTGGCACGTATATGATTGCTCGGTTTATGTTCTTTTATAAACCGGGTGTTACATGTTCTGACCCTGGTTGTTCTGCCCCTGCTGGTCAAAACCATGCCTGGTGTTCACCATCTGATTTTGGACAAAAGATTTCACGAGTAAGGATATTGCAGGAATAAATTCAGATGGATATGATAACTCTTTGCGGAAAAAGACTCAGCCATGATAAAGTAGACAGAATAGAGTGGACTGTTTTTCCCCCAACGATCTAACTCATTTTATAATTAATTAACTTTAGCATAAGAGTGATTTTCTTTAAACAAATTTAAACTACTAAGCTATACAATCATTCAAAACTCCAAATCAAACATGTAGCATAATGACAAGCAGACAATTTTCACGACTTAGCCGAGTTTAACATACGACTCGACTAACACAACGCGTCGCAGAGCGTGCTATCGTATTATTATAAAAGGGTCACCTAGTTTATACTCATGGTGGTCAGATGACTGATTCAGGCCCAATCTACGAAAACTATTCTTTAGAGGGATAAATCAAGGCAAGACGGGTAAAAGTCATAGAATTCAAGGGGTATAATAGTAAAATAGTTTCAGCAGGCAAGGATTGGAGAGAAGAAGTCCTACAACTCAACCAGTTCTATCTAGGCTTCGTCCTACAGTCGATACGGCTTTGATACCACTCTGTAACACCCGGTTTATAAAAGAGCATAAACCGAGCAATCATATACGTGCCAGGATCAAGTCACACGTATATACAACAGAATGAACAGTATATCACAGCACATATCACGAATAAGATATAATAAATCGAAATACAAATGTTATTTATTACATTAATGACAAAAATGTCTGATACAGCGGAAGTGAAGTACAAACTACGATAAAAGCTCTCCGAAGCTGAGCAGGGCACCACAGGGACGTCGACTGGGAGACGAACGCTTAGAAGTCCTCGTAGTCCTGGTAGCGCTGGACGAACTCCCTCGTGTCGGCAGGAACTGAGCAGCAGTAGCGTAGCCAAGAGGAAAAAGTAGAGAAGAGGCAAGAGTGAGTACACAACTTGTACTCAACAAGTATAACACAAACTATGAGGCTCTAAGGTTGGCTGACTCAACTGCATTAGCTTTTAAGTGTTGGCAAAATTTTATTAAAGCTATTTACTACGAGTTGATGAATTACCATTAACCCAGTTACATAGTAATTAGTCAAATTTAATCATGATACTACTGAGAACCAAACCGAAACCAAGCCACCAAGGTAACCCCGAGAGGCACCTCCCTCGTCGGAAGGAGATAACCCCACTAATCAAAAGGAGGATCTGGGCCGCTCATAACCGTGAGCACGGCTAGTATACCAGTTTTACACTCTGCAGAGGTTGCACATCTTTACCCACAAGTCGTGAGCTACGCTAGAGGTTCATCACACTTCCTTAGGTGAGATGACTAGCGACTCACTACGAGGCCGTTACAAAGAATCTCGTTGGTAAGGCGTAACCTCGAGGGTTAGGCCAGCGACGATGGGGCCCACCTCACGGGGGTACAAGCACAGGTACGCAAACCAAGCACAGACCAGCCGGAGGAGCAGGGACCATTGAAGCTTACTACTCTTGCCCCGCAGGTAAGTTACTCCAAACCAAAAAGACCTAATTAGTAAGCCAAGTCTATCCCATTCTAGCCTTGTGGTAGCGCTGTTGTCCTAGGTTGTCGCTCTATGAACCGGTCCTTATGGAGAGTGGCCAACCAAGCACTAAGCACCGTGCTGGCCCCCTAAACCATGTTTCTACAAAAACCATCTTTTAACGAGACGTGAGCCACTCATCCACACAGAGGGCCACTCTCAGAATTAAGTTCAAGTAAACCATTAATCAAATTAATTAAAAGGGCCAGAGTGTGTTATTGCGCAGCAACCTATCACAACTAACCAAAATGCAACCCAAAGGTATATATAAAGGATATAAAGTGGCTAGGAAGGTCCTTATAGGCATACAATATTAAAATGCAGTATGAAAATGTATTTAAAAGTGATAGGTTGTTCATGTTATACTTGCCTTCCTCGTACTGCTCCTACTGCTGCTCAAAGTGCTCGGAAGACAGCTGCTCCTGGTACTGGTACTGGGGCTCCTCAGATGGATCAGTGTCTACTCATGAACACATGGCCAAAACAATGCACAACAATAAGCATACAAGCAAACACTAACAAAAACTAAGAAACAATACATCAATACATAAAAACAGCACACTAAACTAGTCTAAAACTATTCTACGCATTACAACGATCGCGTGGATATAAAGAACGCCTAAAACAGAGCTAAAACACATAATCTAGGCTAAAAACAAGGTTCAGGGGCTTATTTGTAATAAAAACAGGGTTCCAGGGACTTTTCTGCTAAAACCGAGGGCCTAGACGAAATTAACCATTAAATCTAAGGGCTAGCGTGCAAAAGACCAGGTGCTGGACGGCGGGTTCAATTTTAAAGAAGCTCAGGGGGGTAAAACGCTAAAAACAGGACCTCTGCGTAATTATTTTTGAATAATATCGGACTGCGGGTTGATTTCGATAAAGGTGGGGGTCTCTTTAGAAAAATGGCCAGGCTGAAGCGGTATGCACAGATCTGATCCGTTGGATCACGATCCGGTGGCGGGGGAAGTAATGCTTCGCGATCTAATCTGCGCCGCAGAAAACGGATCCGACGGCCAGGACAAGCGGAAGCGCGGGGCGGCGGCGGGGCTCTCCGGAGCAGAGCTCCCGCGGCGGAGCAGCGTCGGAGTACGCCGTTTCCGGTTCTCCGGGGGTCAAATAGACCCGGACTTGGGTCTGGGGTGGACTTCGCGGTATGCGTAATCCACCCAGGGCCTTAGCGGGGCACGGTGGTGCTCGGAGCTACGCACGCGTGGACGGCGGCGGCTCTACGGGTGGTGGTCGCCGGCGTGCGCGAGCCCAGACGGTTAAGGTGCGCTACTGGCTATGGGAACTAGCGCAAAGGGATCAGGGGGGCTCGGGTGGTGCTCACCGTGCTCTAGCTTGGAAGGAGACGCGGCGCAAGAGGGTCGGCGGCGAGCTCGGCGGCGATGGCGTGGGTGGCGCTCGCGGAGGAGTTGACGCCGCGATGCTTCGGGCTCTGGATCTCCTCGAATCAATGCGGGATCGCGCTGCGAGCGAGAACTTGGGGTCAGGACGGGTCAGGAACCACCGGCGGCGAGAAATCGAATGGCGGAGTTACTCACCGGCGTTCGGTCCTTGGCAAAATTCCGGCGCCGCAAGGGTTGTGGTCGAGGATAGAGGGCTCGAGGCGAAGCCTGGGCTCGGGGCGGAGCTCTAGAAGAGCTTGGCAGGGGTGGTGGCGCGGCAGGGCGACGTGGCCGCGGTGGCGCGGTGCTCTGCGCCGGGCGGAGGTCGCGGGGTTGGCACTGGGGCGTAGGGGTGGCGGCTGCGTGGAGAGGTGGGGTGCGGGAGAGGGCCAGGGCGCGTTTAAAAAGGGAGGGGGCCGGCCTCGGCGTGCGGGTCCAGGGCTGACGCGGCGCGATGATCACAGCGGGGATCCGGCTGGTAGTTTGCGCGAGGTAGACGGAGGTGGGGGATGACAGGCGGGCCATGGCTGTCAGCGGGCGGAGCGCGCGCGGTGCGGGTGGAAACGCTGGCGCGTGGGGCCGGGCCGTCAGGGAGAAAGCGGCGCTGGCTTGCTGGGCTTCGAGCGGCTACAGCGGGGAGAGCGGGGGCGCACGCTGGGCCGGCGTGCGTCGCGGGCCGAGCGGGAGACGGTGGGCCGAGCGGAAGACGGGGCGCTGGGCCGCGCGCATTGGGCCGAGCTAAGCGGGATGGGCCGGTTTGCTGGGGAGGGAGAGAGGGCCGGTGGGAGATAGAGATCGGGCTGGGCTGGCGCCGGGACTTGGGCTGAGGTTGGGCCCGCGTGGAAGTGGGTTTTAGGTTTCTTTTCTAATCCCTTTCCTTTTCTATTTCTTTTCCTTTCTAAATCTAATCCTAATTCAAACTCAAGGCAAATGAATTCAAATTTAAATTTGAATTCACACAAGCACTCAACAAATAAAACAATGCTCCAGCATGATGCAACAACAAAAATTAAACCTATGATACATTTTAATTACTTATAGAACAAAAATTTAGATTAAATGCAAGTCTAACACAATAAACCTTAGAAAATTAGATAAAGACAATTAAATTTATTATTAAATGCTGAAATTTAAATTAGGGTGTTACAGACCCAACCCCCTTAAAGAAATCTCGTCCCCGAGATTTAGCTGGGCTGGCTAGCAAAGAGATCTGGATATGTCTTCTTTAGCTCATCTTCTCGCTCCCATGTAGCCTCAGCTTCACTGTGGTGACTCCACTGAACTCTGCACATCTTGATGCGCTTGTTCTGAGTAACCCTCTCTGATGTCTCCAGAATCTTCACCGGATGCTCAGTATAAGTCAGATCTTCCTGCAAATCTACTCCATCCAGTGGTGCCTGCTCCTCAGGTACTCGCAGACACCTCTTCAGCTGAGATATATGGAAGACATCATGAACTCCTGCGAGGCTGGTGGGCAACTCCAGGCGATAAGCAACTTTGCCTTTCCTCTCTAGCACCTTGAACGGACCAACATACCGATGTGCTAACTTCCCCTTGACATTAAACCGGCGGATTCCTCTCATCGGAGACACCTTCAAGTATACATGATCACCAACTCTGAAAGTCAGGTCTCTCCGTTTGCCATCTGCATAGCTCTTCTGTCTGCTCTGTGCAATCCTCAGATTTTCCCACACAGCCTGAACCATCTGCTCTGCATCATCTATGATCTCAGGGCCAAAGAGCTGCTTTTCACCAATCTGATCCCAATAGAGAGGAGTCCTGCACTTTCTGCCATAAAATGCCTCAAAGGGGTCCTGAGAGCCACGAATACCTTCCCCATGCAGTTTAAAGGCTATAACTCATGCTACAGGATCCAAAATCGGGAGTTCTCGGTCCCGTTAGAATAGGGGCACAGAATACTACCCTGTAGGAATGAAAACTCATATAGAGTACCCTGACATATTTTTTTTGAAAATATAATAGTCCTTACCACATTGAATTGGGCACCTACGTTCTCATCGATTTATTATGAGAAGGTGGCTCTGTTGCACTCGCCCAACCGACTAGCCTCCGATGAAACTGAGGAATTTTTTGACTAAACATGTTCCACATGTCTAGAAGGAATATATAGGAAAGATTCATCTGGCGCTCATCCCTGTTGAGCGATAGACAGGGCCTGAGAGCCCCGAATACCTTCCCTGTGCAGTTTAAAGGCCATAACCCATGCTACAGGAGCCAAAATCGGGAGTTCTCGGTCCCGATGGAACAGGGGCACAAAATACAACCCCGTAGGAACGAAAACTCATATAGAGTTCCCTGACATATTTTTTTAAAAAATATAATAGTCCTTACCACATTGAAATTAGCACCTACGTTCTCATCGATTTATTCTGAGCAGGTGGTTCTGTTGCACCCACCCAACCGACTAGCCTCCGATGAAATTGAGGAATTTTTGCCCAAACATGTTCCACACATCTAGAAGGACCATATAGAAAAGATTCGTCTGGCGCTCATCCCAGTAGGGTGATAGACAGGGCCAGAGAGCCCCGAATACCTTCCCTGTGCAGTTTAAAGGCTATAACTCATGCTACAGGATCCAAAATTAGGAGTTCTCGGTCCCGTTGGAATAGGGGCACAGAATACTACCAAGTGGGAACGAAAACTCATATAGAGTACCCCGACATATTTTTTTGTAAATATAATAGTCCTTACCACATTGAAATGGGCACCTACGTTCTCATCGATTTATTATGAGCAGGTGGCTCTGTTGCACCAGCCCAACCGACTAGCCTCTGATGAAACTGAGGAATTTTTGCCCAAACATGTTCCACATGTCTAGAAGGACCATATAGGATAGATTCATCTGGTTCTCATCCCTGTAGGGCGATAGACAGGGCCTGAGAGCCCCGAATACCTTGCCCGTGCAGTTTAAAGGCTATAACTCATGCTACTGGATCCAAAATCGGGAGTTCTCGGTCCCATTGGAATAGGGGCACAGAATACTACCCTGTAGGAATGAAAAATCATATAGAGTACCCTGACATATTGTTTTTGAAAATATAATAGTCCTTACCACATTCAATTGGGCACCTATGTTCTCATCGATTTATTAAGAGCAGGTGGCTCTGTTGCACCCGCCCAACCGACTAGCCTCCGTTGAAACTGAGGAATTTTTGACCAAACATGTTCCACATGTCTAGAAGGACCACATAGGAAAGATTCATCTGGCGCTCATCCCTGTTGGGCGATAGACAGGCCCTGAGAGACCCGAATACCTTCCCTGTGCAGTTTAAAGGCCATAACTCATTATACAGGATCCAAAATCGGGAGTTCTCGGTCCCGTTGGAATAGGGGCACAGAATACTACCCTGTAGCGAAAACTCATATAGAGTACCCTGACTTATTTTTTTTGTAAATATAATAGTCCTTACCACATTGAAATAGGCACCTACGTTCTCATCGATTTATTATGAGCAGGTGGCTCTGTTGCACCCGCCCAACCGACTAGCCTCCGAGGAAACTGAGGAATTTTTGACCAAACATGTTCCACATGTCTAGAAGGACCACATAGGAAAGATTCATCTGGCGCTCATCCCTGCTGGGCGATAGACAGGGCCTGAGAGACCCGAATACCTTCCCTGTGCAGTTTAAAGGCCATAACTCATTCTACAGGATCCAAAATCGGGAGTTCTCGGTCCCGTTGGAATGGGGGCATAGAATACTACCCTGTAGCGAAAACACATATAGAGTATCCTGACATATTTTTTTGTAAATATAATAGTCCTTACCACATTGAAATGGGCACCTACGTTCTCATCGATTTATTATGAGCAGGTGGCTCTGTTGCACCCGCCCAACCGACTAGCCTCCGATGAAACTGAGGAATTTTTGACCAAACATGTTCCACATGTCTGGAAGGACCACATAGGAAAGATTCATCTGGCGCTCATCCCTGTTGGGCGATAGACAGGGCCTGAGAGACCCGAATACCTTCCCTGTGCAGTTTAAAGGCCATAACTCATTCTACAGGATCCAAAATCGGGAGTTCTCGGTCCCATTGGAATGGGGGCATAGAATACTACCCTGTAGCGAAAACACATATAGAGTACCCTAACATATTTTTTTGTAAATATAATAGTCCTTACCACATTGAAATGGGAACCTACGTTCTCATCGATTTATTATGAGCAGGTGGCTCTGTTGCACCCGCCCAACCGACTAGCCTCCGATGAAACTGAGGAATTTTTGCCCAAAATTGTTCCATATGTCTAGAAGGACCATATAGGATAGATTCATCTGGCGCACATCCCTGTAGGGCGATAGATAGGGCCTGAGAGCCCTGAATACCTTCCCCATGCAGTTTAAAGGCTATAACTCATGCTACAGGATCCAAAATCGGGAGTTCTCGGTCCCGTTAGAATAGGGGCACAGAATACTACCCTATAGGAATGAAAACACATATAGAGTACCCTGACATATTTTATTTTGAAAATATAATAGTCCTTACCACATTGAATTGGGCACCTACGTTCTCATCGATTTATTATGAGCAGGTGGCTCTGTTGCACCCGCCCAACCGACTTGCCTCCGATGAAACTGAGGAATTTTTTGACTAAACATGTTCCACTTGTCTAGAAGGAATATATAGGAAACATTCATCTGGCGCTCATCCCTGTTGAGCGATAGACAGGGCCTGAGAGCCCCGAATACCTCCCCGGTGCAGTTTAAAGGCCATAACCCATGCTACAGGAGCCAAAATCCGGAGTTCTCGGTCCCGTTGGAACAGGGGCACCAAATACAACCCCGTAGGAATGAAAACTCATATAGAGTTCCCTGACATATTTTTTTAAATATATAATAGTCCTTACCACATTGAAATTAGCACCTACGTTCTCATCGATTTATTATGAGCAGGTGGCTCTGTTGCACCCACCCAACCGACTAGCCTCCGATGAAACTGAGGAATTTTTGCCCAAACATGTTCCACACATCTAGAAGGACCATATAGGAAAGATTCATCTGGCGCTCATCCCAGTAGGGCGATAGACAGGGCCTGAGAGCCCCGAATACCTTCCCTGTGCAGTTTAAAGGCTATAAATCATGCTACAGGATCCAAAATCAGGAGTTCTCGGTCCCGTTGGAATAGGGGCACAGAATACTGCCCAGTAGGAACGAAAACTAATATAGAGTACCCTGACATATTTTTTTGTAAATATAATAGTCCTTACCGCATTGAAATGGGCACCTACGTTCTCATCGATTTATTATGAGCAGGTGGCTCTGTTGCACCAGCCCAACCGACTAGCCTCCGATGAAACTGAGGAATTTTTGCCCAAACATGTTCCACATGTCTAGAAGGACCATATAGGATAGATTCATCTGGTGCTCATCCCTGTAGGGTGATAGACAGGGCCTGAGAGCCCCGAATACCTTCCCCATGCAGTTTAAAGGCTATATCTCATGCTACAGGATCCAAAATCGGGAGTTCTCGGTCCCGTTAGAATAGGGGCACAGAATACTACCCTGTAGGAATGAAAGCTCATATTGAGTACCCTGACATATTTTTTTTGAAAATATAATAGTCCTTACCACATTGAATTGGGCACCTACGTTCTCATCGATTTATTATGAGCAGGTGGCTCTGTTGCACCCGCCCAACCGACTAGCCTCCGATGAAACTGAGGAATTTTTGCCCAAAATTGTTCCATATGTCTAGAAGGACCATATAGGATAGATTCATCTGGCGCACATCCCTGTAGGGCGATAGATAGGGCCTGAGAGCCCTGAATACCTTCCCCATGCAGTTTAAAGGCTATAACTCATGCTACAGGATCCAAAATCGGGAGTTCTCGGTCCCGTTAGAATAGGGGCACAGAATACTACCCTATAGGAATGAAAACACATATAGAGTACCCTGACATATTTTATTTTGAAAATATAATAGTCCTTACCACATTGAATTGGGCACCTACGTTCTCATCGATTTATTATGAGCAGGTGGCTCTGTTGCACCCGCCCAACCGACTTGCCTCCGATGAAACTGAGGAATTTTTTGACTAAACATGTTCCACTTGTCTAGAAGGAATATATAGGAAACATTCATCTGGCGCTCATCCCTGTTGAGCGATAGACAGGGCCTGAGAGCCCCGAATACCTCCCCGGTGCAGTTTAAAGGCCATAACCCATGCTACAGGAGCCAAAATCCGGAGTTCTCGGTCCCGTTGGAACAGGGGCACCAAATACAACCCCGTAGGAATGAAAACTCATATAGAGTTCCCTGACATATTTTTTTAAATATATAATAGTCCTTACCACATTGAAATTAGCACCTACGTTCTCATCGATTTATTATGAGCAGGTGGCTCTGTTGCACCCACCCAACCGACTAGCCTCCGATGAAACTGAGGAATTTTTGCCCAAACATGTTCCACACATCTAGAAGGACCATATAGGAAAGATTCATCTGGCGCTCATCCCAGTAGGGCGATAGACAGGGCCTGAGAGCCCCGAATACCTTCCCTGTGCAGTTTAAAGGCTATAAATCATGCTACAGGATCCAAAATCAGGAGTTCTCGGTCCCGTTGGAATAGGGGCACAGAATACTGCCCAGTAGGAACAAAAACTAATATAGAGTACCCTGACATATTTTTTTGTAAATATAATAGTCCTTACCGCATTGAAATGGGCACCTACGTTCTCATCGATTTATTATGAGCAGGTGGCTCTGTTGCACCAGCCCAACCGACTAGCCTCCGATGAAACTGAGGAATTTTTGCCCAAACATGTTCCACATGTCTAGAAGGACCATATAGGATAGATTCATCTGGTGCTCATCCCTGTAGGGTGATAGACAGGGCCTGAGAGCCCCGAATACCTTCCCCATGCAGTTTAAAGGCTATATCTCATGCTACAGGATCCAAAATCGGGAGTTCTCGGTCCCGTTAGAATAGGGGCACAGAATACTACCCTGTAGGAATGAAAGCTCATATTGAGTACCCTGACATATTTTTTTTGAAAATATAATAGTCCTTACCACATTGAATTGGGCACCTACGTTCTCATCGATTTATTATGAGCAGGTGGCTCTGTTGCACCCGCCCAACCGACTAGCCTCCGATGAAACTGAGGAATTTTTTGACTAAACATGTTCCACTTGTCTAGAAGGAATATATAGGAAAGATTCATCTGGCGCTCATCCCTGTTGAGCGATAGACAGGGCCAGAGAGCCCCGAATACCTTCCCTGTGCAGTTTAAAGGCTATAACTCATGCTACAGGATCCAAAATCAGGAGTTCTCGGTCCCGTTGGAATAGGGGCACAGAATACTACCAAGTAGGAACGAAAACTCATATAGAGTACCCTGACATATTTTTTTGTAAATATAATAGTCCTTACCACATTGAAATGGGCACCTACGTTCTCATCGATTTATTATGAGCAGGTGGCTCTGTTGCACCAGCCCAACCGACTAGCCTCTGATGAAACTGAGGAATTTTTGCCCAAACATGTTCCACATGTCTAGAAGGACCATATAGGATAGATTCATCTGGTGCTCATCCCTGTAGGGCGATAGACAGGGCCTGAGAGCCCCGAATACCTTGCCCGTGCAGTTTAAAGGCTATAACTCATGCTACTGGATCCAAAATCGGGAGTTCTCGGTCCCATTGGAATAGGGGCACAGAATACTACCCTGTAGGAATGAAAAATCATATAGAGTACCCTGACATATTGTTTTTGAAAATATAATAGTCCTTACCACATTCAATTGGGCACCTATGTTCTCATCGATTTATTAAGAGCAGGTGGCTCTGTTGCACCCGCCCAACCGACTAGCCTCCGTTGAAACTGAGGAATTTTTTACCAAACATGTTCCACATGTCTAGAAGGACCACATAGGAAAGATTCATCTGGCGCTCATCCCTGTTGGGCGATAGACAGGCCCTGAGAGACCCGAATACCTTCCCTGTGCAGTTTAAAGGCCATAACTCATTATACAGGATCCAAAATCGGGAGTTCTCGGTCCCGTTGGAATAGGGGCACAGAATACTACCCTGTAGCGAAAACTCATATAGAGTACCCTGACTTATTTTTTTTGTAAATATAATAGTCCTTACCACATTGAAATAGGCACCTACGTTCTCATCGATTTATTATGAGCAGGTGGCTCTGTTGCACCCGCCCAACCGACTAGCCTCCGAGGAAACTGAGGAATTTTTGACCAAACATGTTCCACATGTCTAGAAGGACCACATAGGAAAGATTCATCTGGCGCTCATCCCTGCTGGGCGATAGACAGGGCCTGAGAGACCCGAATACCTTCCCTGTGCAGTTTAAAGGCCATAACTCATTCTACAGGATCCAAAATCGGGAGTTCTCGGTCCCGTTGGAATGGGGGCATAGAATACTACCCTGTAGCGAAAACACATATAGAGTATCCTGACATATTTTTTTGTAAATATAATAGTCCTTACCACATTGAAATGGGCACCTACGTTCTCATCGATTTATTATGAGCAGGTGGCTCTGTTGCACCCGCCCAACCGACTAGCCTCCGATGAAACTGAGGAATTTTTGACCAAACATGTTCCACATGTCTGGAAGGACCACATAGGAAAGATTCATCTGGCGCTCATCCCTGTTGGGCGATAGACAGGGCCTGAGAGACCCGAATACCTTCCCTGTGCAGTTTAAAGGCCATAACTCATTCTACAGGATCCAAAATCGGGAGTTCTCGGTCCCGTTGGAATGGGGGCATAGAATACTACCCTGTAGCGAAAACACATATAGAGTATCCTGACATATTTTTTTGTAAATATAATAGTCCTTACCACATTGAAATGGGCACCTACGTTCTCATCGATTTATTATGAGCAGGTGGCTCTGTTGCACCCGCCCAACCGACTAGCCTCCGATGAAACTGAGGAATTTTTGACCAAACATGTTCCACATGTCTGGAAGGACCACATAGGAAAGATTCATCTGGCGCTCATCCCTGTTGGGCGATAGACAGGGCCTGAGAGCCCTGAATACCTTCCCTGTGCAGTTTAAAGGCCATAACTCATTCTACAGGATCCAAAATCGGGAGTTCTCGGTCCCATTGGAATGGGGGCATAGAATACTACCCTGTAGCGAAAACACATATAGAGTACCCTAACATATTTTTTTGTAAATATAATAGTCCTTACCACATTGAATTGGGCACCTACGTTCTCATCGATTTATTATGAGCAGGTGGCTCTGTTGCACCCGCCCAACCGACTTGCCTCCGATGAAACTGAGGAATTTTTTGACTAAACATGTTCCACTTGTCTAGAAGGAATATATAGGAAACATTCATCTGGCGCTCATCCCTGTTGAGCGATAGACAGGGCCTGAGAGCCCCGAATACCTCCCCGGTGCAGTTTAAAGGCCATAACCCATGCTACAGGAGCCAAAATCCGGAGTTCTCGGTCCCGTTGGAACAGGGGCACCAAATACAACCCCGTAGGAATGAAAACTCATATAGAGTTCCCTGACATATTTTTTTAAATATATAATAGTCCTTACCACATTGAAATTAGCACCTACGTTCTCATCGATTTATTATGAGCAGGTGGCTCTGTTGCACCCACCCAACCGACTAGCCTCCGATGAAACTGAGGAATTTTTGCCCAAACATGTTCCACACATCTAGAAGGACCATATAGGAAAGATTCATCTGGCGCTCATCCCAGTAGGGCGATAGACAGGGCCTGAGAGCCCCGAATACCTTCCCTGTGCAGTTTAAAGGCTATAAATCATGCTACAGGATCCAAAATCAGGAGTTCTCGGTCCCGTTGGAATAGGGGCACAGAATACTGCCCAGTAGGAACGAAAACTAATATAGAGTACCCTGACATATTTTTTTGTAAATATAATAGTCCTTACCGCATTGAAATGGGCACCTACGTTCTCATCGATTTATTATGAGCAGGTGGCTCTGTTGCACCAGCCCAACCGACTAGCCTCCGATGAAACTGAGGAATTTTTGCCCAAACATGTTCCACATGTCTAGAAGGACCATATAGGATAGATTCATCTGGTGCTCATCCCTGTAGGGTGATAGACAGGGCCTGAGAGCCCCGAATACCTTCCCCATGCAGTTTAAAGGCTATATCTCATGCTACAGGATCCAAAATCGGGAGTTCTCGGTCCCGTTAGAATAGGGGCACAGAATACTACCCTGTAGGAATGAAAGCTCATATTGAGTACCCTGACATATTTTTTTTGAAAATATAATAGTCCTTACCACATTGAATTGGGCACCTACGTTCTCATCGATTTATTATGAGCAGGTGGCTCTGTTGCACCCGCCCAACCGACTAGCCTCCGATGAAACTGAGGAATTTTTTGACTAAACATGTTCCACTTGTCTAGAAGGAATATATAGGAAAGATTCATCTGGCGCTCATCCCTGTTGAGCGATAGACAGGGCCTGAGAGCCCCGAATACCTCCCCTGTGCAGTTTAAAGGCCATAACCCATGCTACAGGAGCCAAAATCGGGAGTTCTCGGTCCCGTTGGAACAGGGGCACAAAATACAACCCCGTAGGAACGAAAACTCATATAGAGTTCCCTGACATATTTTTTTTTAAATATAATAGTCCTTACCACATTGAAATTAGCACCTACGTTCTCATCGATTTATTATGAGCAGGTGGCTCTGTTGCACCCACCCAACCGACTAGCCTCCGATGAAACTGAGGAATTTTTGCCCAAACATGTTCCACACATCTAGAAGGACCATATAGGAAAGATTCATCTGGCACTCATCCCAGTAGGGCGATAGACAGGGCCTGAGAGCCCCGAATACCTTCCCTGTGCAGTTTAAAGGCTATAAATCATGCTACAGGATCCAAAATCAGGAGTTCTCGGTCCCGTTGGAATAGGGGCACAGAATACTACCCAGTAGGAATGAAAACTAATATAGAGTACCCTGACATATTTTTTTGTAAATATAATAGTCCTTACCACATTGAAATGGGCACCTACGTTCTCATCGATTTATTATGAGCAGTTGGCTCTGTTGCACCAGCCCAACCGACTAGCCTCCGATGAAACTGAGGAATTTTTGCCCAAACATGTTCCACATGTCTAGAAGGACCATATAGGATAGATTCATCTGGCGCTCATCCCTGTAGTGCGATAGATAGGGCCTGAGAGCCCCGAATACCTTCTCCATGCAGTTTAAAGGCTATAACTCATGCTACAGGATCCAAAATCGGGAGTTCTCGGTCCCGTTGGAATAGGGGCACAGAATACTACCCTGTAGGAATGAAAACTCATATAGAGTACCCTGACATATTTTTTTTTGAGAATATAATAGTCCTTACCACATTGAATTGGGCACCTATGATCTCATCGATTTATTATGAGCAGGTGGCTCTGTTGCACCCGCCCAACCGACTAGCCTCCGATGAAACTGAGGAATTTTTGACCAAACATGTTCCACATGTCTAGAAGGACCACATAGGAAAGATTCATCTGGCGCTTATCCCTGTTGGGCGATAGATAGGGCCTGAGAGACCCGAATACCTTCCCTGTGCAGTTTAAAGGCCATAACTCATTCTACAGGATCCAAAATCGGGAGTTCTCGATCCCGTGGGAATAGGGGTACCGAATACTACCCTGTAGCGAAAACTCATATAGAGTACCCTGACATATTTTTTGTAAATATAATAGTCCTTACCACATTGAATTGGGCACCTACGTTCTCATCGATTTATTATGAGCAGGTGGCTCTGTTGCACCGGCCCAACCGACTAGCCTCCGATGAAACAGAGGAATTTTTGCCCAAACATGTTCCACATGTCAAGAAGGACCATATAGGACAGATTCATCTGGCGCTCATCCCTGTAGGGCGATAGATAGGGCCTGAGAGCCCCGAATACCTTCCCTGTGCAGTTTAAAGGCTATAACTCATGCTACAGGATCCAAAATCGGGAGTTCTCGATCTCGTTGGAATAGGGGCACAGTATACTACCCTGTATCAATGAAAAATCATATAGAGTACCCTGACATATTTTTTTGAAAATATAATAGTCCTTACCACATTGAAATGGGCACCTACATTCTCATCGATTTATTATGAGCAGGTGGCTCTGTTGCACCCGCCCAACCGACTAGCCTCCGATGGAACTGAGGAATTTTTGCCCAAACATGTTGCACATCTCTAGAAGGATCATATTGGAAAGATTCATCTGGCGCTCATCCCTGTAGGGCGTTAGATAGGGCCTGAGAGTCCCGAATACCTTCCCTGTGCAGTTTAAAGGCTATAAATCATGCTACAAGATCCAAAATCGGGAGTTCTCGGTCCAGTTAGAATAGGGGCACAGAATACTACCCAGTAGGAACGAAAACTCATATAGAGTACCCTCATATATTTTTTTGTAAATATAATAGTCCTTACCACATTGAAATGGGCACCTACGTTCTCATCGATTTATTATGAGCAGGTGGCTCTGTTGCACCAGCCCAACTGACTAGCCTCCGATGAACCTGAGGAATTTTTGCCCAAACATGTTCCACATGTCTAGAAGGACCACATAGGATAGATTCATCTGGTGCTCATCCCTGTAGGGCAATAGACAGGGCTTGAGAGCCCCGAATACCTTCCCCGTGCAGTTTAAAGGCTATAACTCATGCTACTGGATCCAAAATCGGGAGTTCTCGGTCCCATTGGAATAGGGGCCCAGAATACTACCCTGTAGGAATGAAAAATCATATAGAGTACCCTGACATATTTTTTTTGAAAATATAATTGTCCTACCACATTGAATTGAGCACCTACGTTCTCATCGATTTATTAAGAGCAGGTGGCTCTGTTGCACCCGCCCAACCGACTAACCTCCGATGAAACTAAGGAATTTTTGACCAAACATGTTCCACATGTCTAGAAGGACCACGTAGGAAAGATTCATCTGGCGCTCATCCCTGTTGGGAGATAGACAGGGCCTGAGAGACCCAAATAACTTCCATGTGCAGTTTAAAGGCCATAACTCATGCTACAGGATCCAAAATCGGGAGTTCTCGGCCCCGTTGGAATAGGGGCACAGAATACTACCCTGTAGGAATGAAAACTCATATAGAGTACCCTAACATATTTTTTTTTGAGAATATAATAGTCCTTACCACATTGAATTGGGCACCTATGTTCTCATCGATTTATTATGAGCAGGTGGCTCTGTTGCACCCGCCCAACCGACTAGCTTCCGATGAAACTGAGGAATTTTTGACCAAACATGTTCCACATGTCTAGAAGGACCACATAGGAAAGATTCATCTGGCGCTCATCCCTGTTGGGCGATAGACAGGGCCTGAGAGACCCGAATACCTTCCCTGTGCAGTTTAAAGGCCATAACTCATTCTACAGGATCCAAAATCGGGAGTTCTCGGTCCCGTTGGAATAGGGGCACAGAATACTACCCTGTAGCGAAAACTCATATAGAGTACCCTGACATATTTTTTTGTAAATATAATAGTCCTTACCACATTGAATTGGGCACCTACGTTCTCATCGATTTATTATGGGCAGGTGGCTCTGTTGCACCCGCCCAACCGCCTAGCCTCCGATGAAACTGAGGAATTTTTGCCCAAACATGTTTCACATGTCTAGAAGGACCATATAGGATAGATTCATCTGGCGCTCATCCCTGTAGGTGATAGACAGGGCCTGAGAGACCCGAATACCTTCCCTGTGCACTTTAAAGGCTATAACCCATTCTACAGGATCCAAAATCGGGAGTTCTCGGTCCCGTTGGAATAGGGGCATAGAATACTACCCTGTAGGAACGAAAACTCATATAGAGTACCCTGACATATTTTTTTGAAAATATAATAGTCCTTACCACATTGAAATTGGCACCTACGTTCTCATCGATTTATTATGAGCAGTTGGCTCTGTTGCACCCGCCCAACCGACTAGCCTCCGATGAAACTGAGGCATTTTTGCCCAAACTTGTTCCACATGTCTAGAAGGACCATATAGGAAAGATTCACCTGGCGCGCATCCCTGTAGGGCGATAGACAGGGCCTGAGAGCCCCGAATACCTTCCCCGTGCAGTTTAAAGGCTGTAACTCTTGCTACAGGATCCAAAATCGGGAGTTCTCGGTCCCGTTGGAATAGGGACAAGAATACTACCCTGTAGGAACGAAAACTCATATAGAGTACCCTGACATATTTTTTTGAAAATATAATAGTCCTTACCACATTGAAATGAGCACCTACGTTCTCATCGATTTATTATGAGCAGGTGGCTCTGTTGCACCCGCCCAACGGACTAGCCTCCGATGAAACTGAGGAATTATTGCCCAAACATGTTCCACATGTCAAGAAGGACCACATAGGAAAGATTCACCTGGCGCTCATCCCAGTAGGGCGATAGACAAGGCCTGAGAGCCCCGAATACCTTCCCCGTGCAGTTTAAAGGCTATAACTCTTGCTACAGGATCCAAAATCGGGAGTTCTCGGTCCCGTTGGAATAGGGACAAGAATACTACCCTATAGGAACAAAAACTCATATAGAGTACACTAACATATTTTTTTGAAAATATAACAGTCCTTACCACATTGAAATGGGCACCTACGTTCTCATCGATTTATTAAGAGCAGGTGGCTCTGTTGCACACGCCCAACCGACTAGCCTCCGATGAAACTGAGAAATTTTTGCCCGGACATGTTCCACATATCTAGAAGGACCATATAGGAAAGATTCATCTGGTGCTCATCCCTGTAGGGCGATAGATAGGGCCTGAGAGCCCCGAATACCTTCCCTGTGCAGTTTAAAGGCTATAACTCATGCTACAGGATCCAAAATCGGGAGTTCTCGATCTCGTTGGAATAGGGGCACAGTATACTACCCTGTATCAATGAAAAATCATATAGAGTACCCTGACATATTTTTTTGAAAATATAATAGTCCTTACCACATTGAAATGGGCACCTACATTCTCATCGATTTATTATGAGCAGGTGGCTCTGTTGCACCCGCCCAACCGACTAGCCTCCGATGGAACTGAGGAATTTTTGCCCAAACATGTTGCACATCTCTAGAAGGATCATATTGGAAAGATTCATCTGGCGCTCATCCCTGTAGGGCGTTAGATAGGGCCTGAGAGTCCCGAATACCTTCCCTGTGCAGTTTAAAGGCTATAACTCATGCTACAAGATCCAAAATCGGGAGTTCTCGGTCCAGTTGGAATAGGGCATAGAATACTACCCTGTAGGAAAGAAAACTCATATAGAGTACCCTGACATATTTTTTTGAAAATATAATGGTCCTTACCACATTGAAATGGGCACCTACGTTCTGATCGATTTATTATTAGCAGGTGGCTCTAGCCTATAAACAGCACTGGGAAGGTATTCGGGGCTCTCAGGCCTTGTCTATCGCCCTACAGGGAAGAGCGCCAGATGAATCTTTCCTATATAGTCCTTCTAGACATGTGGAACATGTTCGGGCAAAAATTTCTCAGTTTCATTGGAGGCTAGTCGTTTGGGCGGGTGCAACAGAGCCACCTGCTCATAATAAATCGATGATAATGTAGGTTCCCATTTCAATGTGGTAAGGACTATTATATTTTCAAAAAAATATGTCAGGGTACTCTATATGAGTTTTCGTTCGTACAGGGTAGTATTCTATGCCCCTATTCCAACTGGACCGAGAACTCCAGATTTTGGATCCTGTAGCATGAGTTATAGCCTTTAAACTGCACAGGGAAGGTATTCGGGACTCTTAGGCCCTGTCTGTCGCCCTACAGGGATGAGCGCCAGATGAATCTTTCCAATATGGTCCTTCTAGAGATGTGCAACATGTTTGCGCAAAAATTCCTCAGTTCCATCGGAGGCTAGTCGGTTGGGCGGGTGCAACAGAGCCACCTGCTCATAATAAATCGATGAGAACGTAGGTGCCCATTTCAATGTGGTAAGGACTATTATATTTTCAAAAAAATATGTCAGGGTACTCTATATGAGTTTTCATTGATGCAGGGTAGTATACTGTGCGCCTATTCCAACGCGATAGAGAACTCCCGATTTTGGATCCTGTAGCATGAGTTATAGCCTTTAAACTGCACAGGGAAGGTATTCGGGGCTCTCAGGCCCTATCTATCGCCCTACAGGGATGAGCACCAGATGAATCTTTCCTATATAGTCCTTCTAGACATGTGGAACATGTTCGGGCAAAAATTTCTCAGTTTCATCGGAGGCTAGTTGGTTGGGCGTGTGCAACAGAGCCACCTGCTCATAATAAATCGATGAGAATGTAGGTGCCCATTTCAATGTGGTAAGGACTATTATATTTTCAAAAAAAATGTGTCAGGGTACTCTATACGAGTTTTCATTCCTACAGGGTAGTATTCTATGCCCCTATTCCAACTGGACCGAGAACTCCCGATTTTGCATCCTGTAGCATGAGTTAAAGCCTTTAAACTGCACAGGGAAGTTATTCGGGACTCTCAGGCCCTGTCTATCACCCTACAGGGATGAGCGCCAGATGAATCTTTCCAATATGGTCCTTATAGAGATGTGCAACATGTTTGGGCAAAAATTCCTCAGTTCCATCGGAGGCTAGTCGGTTGGGCGGGTGCAACAGAGCCACTTGCTCATAATAAATCGATGAGAACGTAGGTGCCCATTTCAATGTGGTAAGGACTATTATATTTTCAAAAAAATATGTCAGGGTACTCTATATGAGTTTTCATTGATACAGGGTAGTATACTATGCGCCTATTCCAACGAGATCGAGAACTCCCGATTTTGGATCCTGTAGCATGAGTTATAGCCTTTAAACTGCACAGGGAAGGTATTCGGGGCCACTACAAATTGACACCCCCTTTTGCAACGCAAATATGCGTTGCTAAAAGTTCATATATACGTTGGTAGGGTCTATACCAACGCATCTTGTATGCATTGCCTAAAGTGGCGTTATAAGGATCTATTGCAACACTTATTTATGTGTTGGTAACATGTAGTAATAACCGTTGCAAAGTTGCAACGCATAATATTTGATCATGGCAACACTTATATGTGTTTGTACAGACCATGTGTGAATAGCCTCTATGGTTTGTTGTAACGTATAGATTTAGTTTATTGCAACACTTATATGCGTTGTAAGGATTAAACCATTCATTCATTAATATTATGTAATTATTTATTTATGAGACAACAATAGATATAATATTGTACAATTTAATAAAAAATGCAATACCATCCAACATAAAAATAAGCACACTGAGCCATATATATATTTATTATAAATAATTTGTCGCATTACAAAGTACCATCCAAATTCATGACACATTTTTTTGGTACAGAGCACATGTTACTATGTGAGCAAATATGAAACATATAAAAGATCCCTCTTACCATGCTAGTTGTCCTCCTTTCTCCTTCCTTCAGCTCAGTCAAGTGTTCCTCTGCTGTGATCATATATCTATCTTCTCAATCTGCAAATGAAAATTAAATTAAATAATATGACACACATGAGAATTGAAATCTCAATGGGTTATAGAAAAGACCGTACAAAAGTTGAAGGCCATGCAACATGGGCTCCTCCTTCTACATCTCTAAGAACCTTGTAGTTTTTGTATGGTCGTATCAATGGTTCATCTTCTACCATTACAAAACTAACAGAAACCATCCAAAATTCTTTGCCTAGCTGAACACCATCAAGTTTCTGTTTTGGATCACAACTCACTAGTTTACCCATTGCAACAGTCTTGTTTCAATTTTTCCATCTCTGCAAGTATACTTTGGTGCCAACCTGGTTCACAAATATATGTATACAACAAAGAAGCACATAATAGATCATAGTCTATCTAAGAAATTGAATAATCATACCTTCATTGTATTGCCAGTTGACAAACTTGCTGTACCACGATGATTCTTCTACAAAAGTATATATGGGGATTTCATCTGGTTCTCATCCCTGTAGGGCGATAGATAGGGCCTGAGCGCCCCGAATACCTTCCCTGTGCAGTTTAAAGGCTATAACTCATGCTACAGGATCCAAAATCGGGAGTTCTCGATCGCGTTGGAATAGGCGCACAGTATACTACCCTGTATCAATGAAAACTCATATAGAGTACCCTGACATATTTTTTTGAAAATATAATAGTCCTTACCACATTGAAATGGGCACCTACGTTCTCATCGATTTATTATGAGCAGGTGGCTCTGTTGCACCCGCCCAAACGACTAGCCTCCAATGGAAATGAGGAATTTTTGCCCAAACATCATGCACATCTCTAGAAGGACCATATCGGAAAGATTCATCTGGTGCTCATCCCTGTAGGGCGATAGACAGGGCCTGAGAGTCCCGAATACCTTCCCCGTGCAGTTTAAAGGCTATAACTCATGCTACAGGATCCAAAATCGGGTGTTCTCGGTCCCGTTGGAATAGGGGCATAGAATACTACCCTATAGGAATGAAAACTCATATAGAATACCCTAATATATTTTTTTGAAAATATAGTAGTCCTTACCACATTGAAATGGGAACCTACGTTCTCATTGATTTTTTATGAGCAGGTGGCTCTGTTGCACCCGCCCAACCGACTAGCCTCCGATGAAACTGAGGAATTTTTGCCCAAACATGTTGCACATCTCTAGAAGGACCATATAGGAAAGATTCATCTGGCGCTCATCCCTGTAGGGCGATAGACAGGGCCTGAGAGCCCCGAATGCCTTCCCCGTGCAGTTTAAAGGCTGTAACTAATGCTACAGGATCCAAAATCGGGAGTTCTCGGTCCTGTTAGAATCGGGGCACATAATACTGCCCTGTAGGAACGAAAACTCATATAGAGTACCCTGACATATTTTTTTGAAAATATAATTGTCCTTACCACATTGAAATGGGCACCTACGTTCTCATCGATTTATTAAGAGCAGGTGGCTCTGTTGCACCCTCCCAACCGACTAGCCTCCGATTAAATTGAGAAATTTTTGACCGAACATGTTCCACATGTCTAGAAGGACCATATAGGAAAGATTCATCTGGTGCTCATCCCTCTAGGGCGATAGACAGGGCCTGAGAGCCCCGAATACTTTCCCTGTGCAGTTAAAAGGCTATAACTCATGCTACAGGATCCAAAATCGGGAGTTCTCGGTCCCGTTGGAATAGGGCCACAGAATACAACCCTATAGGAACAAAAACTCATATTGAGCACCCTGACATATTTTTTTGAGAATATAATAGTCCCTACCACATTGAAATGGGCACCTACGTTCTCATCGATTTATTATGAGCAGTTGGCTCTGTTTCACCCGCCCAACCGACTAGCCTCCGATGAAACTGAGGAATTTTTGCCCAAACATGTTCCGCATGTCTAGAAGGACCATATACAAAAGATTCATCTGGCGCTCATCCCTGTAGGGCGATAGACAGGGCCTGAGAGCCCCGAATACCTTCCCCGAGCAGTTTAAAGGCTATAACTCATGCTACAGGATCCAAAATCGGGAGTTCTCGATCGCGTTGGAATAGGCGCACAGTATACTACCCTGCATCAATGAAAACTTATATAGAGTACCCTGACATATTTTTTTGAAAATATAATAGTCATTACCACATTGAAATGGGAACCTACATTCTCATCGATTTATTATGAGCAGGTGGCTCTGTTGCACCCGCCCAAACGACTAGCCTCAGATGAAACTGAGAAATTTTTGCCCGAACATGTTCCACATGTCTAGAAGGACTATATAGGAAAGATTCATCTGGTGCTCTTCCCTGTAGGGCGATAGACAAGGCCTGAGAGCCCCGAATACCTTCCCCGTGCAGTTTATATGCTATAACTCTTGCTACAGGATCCAAAATCGGGAGTTCTCGGTCCCGTTGGAATAGGGACAAGAATACTACCCCATAGGAACGAAAACTCATATAGAGTACACTAACATATTCTTTTGAAAATATAATAGTCCTTACCACATTGAAATGGGCACCTACATTCTCATCGATTTATTAAGAGCAGGTGGCTCTGTTGCACACGCCCAACCGACTTGCCTCCGATGAAACTGAGAAATTTTTGCCCGAACATGTCCCACATGTCTAGAAGGACCATATCAGAAAGATTCATCTAGTGCTCATCCCTGTAGGGCGATAGATAGGGCCTGAGAGCCCCGAATACCTTCCCTGCGCAGTTTAAAGGCTATAACTCATGCTACAGGATCCAAAATCGGGAGTTCTCGATCTCGTTGGAATAGGCGCATAGTATACTACCCTGTATCAATGAAAACTCATATAGAGTATCCTGACATATTTTTTTGAAAATATAATAGTCCTTACCACATTGAAATGGGCACCTAAATTCTCATCGATTTATTATGAGCAGTTGGCTCTGTTGCACCCGCCCAACTGACTAGCCTCCCATGGAGCTGAGGAATTTTTGCCCAAACATGTTGCACATCTCTAGAAGGACCATATTGGAAAGATTCATCTGGCGCTCATCCCTGTAGGGCGATAGACAGGGCCTGAGAGTCCCGAATACCTTCCCTGTGCAGTTTAAAGGCTTTAACTCATGCTACATGATCCAAAATCGGGAGTTCTCGGTCCAGTTGGAATAGGGCATAGAATACTACCCTGTTGGAACGAAAACTCATATAGAGTACCCTGACATATTTTTTTGAAAATATAATAGTCCTTACCACATTGAAATGGGCACCTACGTTCTCATCGATTTATTATGAGCAGGTGGCTCTGTTGCACACGCCCAACCGACTAGCCTCCGATGAAACTGAGAATTTTTTGCCCGAACATGTTCCACATGTCTAGAAGGACTATATAGGAAAGATTCATCTGGTTCTCATCCCTGTAGGGCGATAGATAGGGCCTGAGAGCCCCGAATACCTTCCCTGTGCAGTTTAAAGGCTATAACTCATGCTACAGGATCCAAAATCGGGAGTTCTCGATCGCGTTGGAATAGGCGCACAGTATACTACCCAGTATCAATGAAAACTCATATAGAGTACCCTGACATATTTTTTTGAAAATATAATAGTCCTTACCACATTGAAATGGGCACCTACGTTCTCATCGATTTATTATGAGCAGGTGGCTCTGTTGCACCCGCCCAAACGACTAGCCTCCAATGGAAATGAGGAATTTTTGCCCAAACATCATGCACATCTCTAGAAGGACCATATCAGAAAGATTCATCTGGTGCTCATCCCTGTAGGGCGATAGACAGGGCCTGAGAGTCCCGAATACCTTCCCCGTGCAGTTTAAAGGCTATAACTCATGCTACAGGATCCAAAATCGGGTGTTCTCGGTCCCGTTGGAATAGGGGCATAGAATACTACCCTATAGGAATGAAAACTCATATAGAGTACCCTAACATATTTTTTTGAAAATATAATAGTCCTTACCACATTGAAATGGGAACCTACGTTCTCATTGATTTTTTATGAGCAGGTGGCTCTGTTGCACCCGCCCAACCGACTAGCCTCCGATGAAACTGAGGAATTTTTGCCCAAACATGTTGCACATCTCTAGAAGGACCATATAGGAAAGATTCATCTGGCGCTCATCCCTGTAGGGCGATAGACAGGGCCTGAGAGCCCCGAATGCCTTCCCCGTGCAGTTTAAAGGCTGTAACTAATGCTACAGGATCCAAAATCGGGAGTTCTCGGTCCTGTTGGAATCGGGGCACATAATTCTACCCTGTAGGAACGAAAACTCATATAGAGTACCCTGACATATTTTTTTGAAAATATAATTGTCCTTACCACATTGAAATGGGCACCTACGTTCTCATCGATTTATTAAGAGCAGGTGGCTCTGTTGCACCCTCCCAACCGACTAGCCTCCGATTAAATTGAGAAATTTTTGACCGAACATGTTCCACATGTCTAGAAGGACCATATAGGAAAGATTCATCTAGTGCTCATCCCTCTAGGGCGATAGACAGGGCCTGAGAGCCCCGAATACTTTCCCTGTGCAGTTTAAAGGCTATAACTCATGCTACAGGATCCAAAATCGGGAGTTCTCAGTCCCGTTGGAATAGGGGCACAGAATACTACCCTGTAGGAACAAACACTCATATAGAGTACCCTGACATATTTTTTTGAAAATATAATAGTCCTTACCATATTGAAATGGGCACCTACGTTCTCATCGATTTATTATGAACAGGTGGCTCTGTTGCACCCGCCCAACCGACTAGCCTCCGATGAAACTGAGAATTTTTTGCCCGAACATGTTTCACATGTCTAGAAGGACTATATAGGAAAGATTCATCTGGTTCTCATCCCTGTAGGGCGATAGATAGGGCCTGAGAGCCCCGAATACCTTCCCTGTACAGTTTAAAGGCTATAACTCATGCTACAGGATCCAAAATCGGGAGTTCTCGATCGCGTTGGAATAGGCGCACAGTATACTACCCAGTATCAATGAAAACTCATATAGAGTACCCTGACATATTTTTTTGAAAATATAATAGTCCTTACCACATTGAAATGGGCACCTACGTTCTCATCGATTTATTATGAGCAGGTGGCTCTGTTGCACCCGCCCAAACGACTAGCCTCCAATTGAAATGAGGAATTTTTGCCCAAACATCATGCACATCTCTAGAAGGACCATATCAGAAAGATTCATCTGGTGCTCATCCCTGTAGGGCGATAGACAGGGCCTGAGAGTCCCGAATACCTTCCCCGAGCAGTTTAAAGGCTATAACTCATGCTACAGGATCCAAAATCGGGTGTTCTCGGTCCCGTTGGAATAGGGGCATAGAATACTACCCTATAGGAATGAAAACTCATATAGAGTACCCTAACATATTTTTTTGAAAATATAATAGTCCTTACCACATTGAAATGGGAACCTACGTTCTCATTGATTTTTTATGAGCAGGTGGCTCTGTTGCACCCGCCCAACCGACTAGCCTCCGATGAAACTGAGGAATTTTTGCCCAAACATGTTGCACATCTCTAGAAGGACCATATAGGAAAGATTCATCTGGCGCTCATCCCTGTAGGGCGATAGACAGGGCCTGAGAGCCCCGAATGCCTTCCCCGTGCAGTTTAAAGGCTGTAACTAATGCTACAGGATCCAAAATCGGGAGTTCTCGGTCCTGTTGGAATCGGGGCACATAATTCTACCCTGTAGGAACGAAAACTCATATAGAGTACCCTGACATATTTTTTTGAAAATATAATTGTCCTTACCACATTGAAATGGGCACCTACGTTCTCATCGATTTATTAAGAGCAGGTGGCTCTGTTGCACCCTCCCAACCGACTAGCCTCCGATTAAATTGAGAAATTTTTGACCGAACATGTTCCACATGTCTAGAAGGACCATATAGGAAAGATTCATCTAGTGCTCATCCCTCTAGGGCGATAGACAGGGCCTGAGAGCCCCGAATACTTTCCCTGTGCAGTTTAAAGGCTATAACTCATGCTACAGGATCCAAAATCGGGAGTTCTCGGTCCCGTTGGAATAGGGGCACAGAATACTACCCTGTAGGAACAAACACTCATATAGAGTACCCTGACATATTTTTTTGAAAATATAATAGTCCTTACCATATTGAAATGGGCACCTACGTTCTCATCGATTTATTATGAACAGGTGGCTCTGTTGCACCCGCCCAACCGACTAGCCTCCGATGAAACTGAGGAATTTTTGCCCAAACATGTTGCACATCTCTAGAAGGACCATATAGGAAAGATTCATCTGGCGCTCATCCCTGTAGGGCGATAGACAGGGCCTGAGAGCCCCGAATGCCTTCCCCGTGCAGTTTAAAGGCTGTAACTAATGCTCAGGATCCAAAATAGGGAGTTCTCGGTCCTGTTGGAATCGGGGCACATAATACTACCTTGTAGGAACGAAAACTCATATAGAGTACCCTGACATATTTTTTTGAAAATATAATTGTCCTTACCACATTGAAATGGGCACCTACGTTCTCATCGATTTATTAAGAACAGGTGGCTCTGTTGCACCCTCCCAACCGACTAGCCTCCGATTAAATTGAGAAATTTTTGACCGAACATGTTCCACATGTCTAGAAGGACCACATAGGAAAGATTCATCTGGTGCTCATCCCTGTAAGGCGATAGACAGGGCCTGAGAGCCCCGAATACTTTCCCTGTGCAGTTTAAAGGCTATAACTCAAGCTACAGGATCCAAAATCGGGAGTTCTCGGTCCCGTTGGAGTAGGGGCACAGAATACTACCCTGTAGGAACGAAAACTCATATAGAGTACCCTAACATATGTTTTTCAAAATATAATAGTCCTTCCACATTGAAATGGGCACCTACGTTCTCATCGATTTATTATGAGCAAGTGGCTCTATTGCACCCGCCCAACCGACTAGCCTCCGATGGAACTGAGGAATTTTTGCCCAAACATGTTGCACATCTCTATAAGGACCATATTGGAAAGATTCATCTGGCGCTCATCCCTGTAGGGCGATAGACAGGGCCTGAGAGTCCCGAATACCTTCCCTGTGCAGTTTAAAGGCTTTAACTCATGCTACAGGATGCAAAATCGGGAGTTCTCGGTCCAGTTGGAATAGGGGCATGGAATACTACCCTGTAGGAATGAAAACTCGTATAGAGTACCCTGACATATTTTTTTTGAAAATATAATAGTCCTTACCACATTGAAATGGGCACCTACGTTCTCATCGATTTATTATGAGCAGGTGGCTCTGTTGCACACGCCCAACCAACTAGCCTCCGATGAAACTGAGAAATTTTTGCCCGAACATGTTCCACAAGTCTAGAAGGACTATATAGGAAAGATTCATCCGGTGCTCATCCCTGTAGGGCGATAGATAGGGCCTGAGAGCCCCGAATACCTTCCCTGTGCAGTTTAAAGGCTATAACTCATGCTACAGGATCCAAAATCGGGAGTTCTCGATCGCGTTGGAATAGGCGCACAGTATACCACCCTGCATCAATGAAAACTCATATAGAGTACCCTGACATATTTTTTTGAAAATATAATAGTCCTTACCACATTGAAATGGGCACCTACGTTCTCATCGATTTATTATGAGCAGGTGGCTCTGTTGCACCCGCCCAAACGACTAGCCTCCAATGGAAATGAGGAATTTTTGCCCAAACATCATGCACATCTCTAGAAGGACCATATCGGAAAGATTCATCTGGTGCTCATCCCTGTAGGGCGATAGACAGGGCCTGAGAGTCCCGAATACCTTCCCCGTGCAGTTTAAAGGCTATAACTCATGCTACAGGATCCAAAATCGGGTGTTCTCGGTCCCGTTGGAATAGGGGCATAGAATACTACCCTATAGGAATGAAAACTCATATAGAGTACCCTAACATATTTTTTTGAAAATATAATAGTCCTTACCACATTGAAATGGGAACCTACATTCTCATTGATTTTTTATGAGCAGGTGGCTCTGTTGCACCCGCCCAACCGACTAGCCTCCGATGAAACTGAGGAATTTTTGCCCAAACATGTTGCACATCTCTAGAAGGACCATATAGGAAAGATTCATCTGGCGCTCATCCCTGTAGGGCGATAGACAGGGCCTGAGAGCCCCGAATGCCTTCCCCGTGCAGTTTAAAGGCTGTAACTAATGCTACAGGATCCAAAATCGGGAGTTCTCGGTCCTGTTGGAATCGGGGCACATAATACTACCCTGTAGGAACGAAAACTCATATAGAGTACCCTGACATATTTTTTTGAAAATATAATTGTCCTTACCACATTGAAATGGGCACCTACGTTCTCATCGATTTATTAAGAGCAGGTGGCTCTGTTGCACCCTCCCAACCGACTAGCCTCCGATTAAATTGAGAAATTTTTGACCGAACATGTTCCACATGTCTAGAAGGACCATATAGGAAAGATTCATCTGGTGCTCATCCCTCTAGGGCGATAGACAGGGCCTGAGAGCCCCGAATACTTTCCCTGTGCAGTTTAAAGGCTATAACTCATGCTACAGGATCCAAAATCGGGAGTTCTCGGTCCCGTTGGAATAGGGGCACAGAAAACTACCCTGTAGGAATGAAAACTCATATAGAGTACCCAGACATATTTTTTTGAAAATATAATAGTCCTAACCACATTGAAATGGGCACCTACTTTCTCATCGATTTGTTATGAGCAGGTGGCTGTCTTGCACCCGCCCAACCGACTAGCCTCCGATCAAACTGAGGAATTTTTGCCCAAGCATGTTCCACATGTCTAGAAGGACCATATAGGAATGATTCATCTGGTGCTGATCCATGTAGGGCAATAGACAGGGCCTTAGAGCCCCGAATACCTTCCCTATGCAGTTTAAAGGCTATAACTCATGCTACAGGATCCAAAATCAAGAGTTCTCGGTTCCGTTGGAATAGGGGCACAGAATACTACCATGTATCAATGAAAACTCATATAGAGTACCCTGACATATTTTTTTGGAAATATAATAGTCCTTACCACATTGAAATGGGCACCTATGTTCTCATCGACTTATTATGAGCAGGTGGCTCTGTTGCACCCGTCCAACCGACTAGCCTCCGATAAAACTGAGGAATTTTTGCCCAAACATGTTCCACATGTCTAGAAGGACCATATAGGAAAGATTCATCTGGCGTTCATCCCTTTAGGGCGATAGACAGGGCCTGAGAGCCCCGAATACCTTCCCCGTGCAGTTTAAAGGTTATAACTCATGCTGCAGGATCCAAAATCGGGAGTTCTTGGTTCCGTTGGAATAGGGGCACAGAATACTACCCTGTAGGAATGAAAACTCATATAGAGTACCCTGACATATTTTTTTGAAAATATAATTGTCCTTACCACATTGAAATGGGCACCTACGTTCTCATCGATTTATTAAGAGCATGTGGCTCTGTTGCACCCGCCCAACCGACTAGCCTCCGATGAAATTGAGAAATTTTTGACCGAACATGTTCCACATGTCTAGAAGGACCATATAGGAAAGATTCATCTGGAGCTCATCCCTGTAGGGCGATAGACAGGGCCTGAGAGCCCCGAATACTTTCCCTGTGCAGTTTAAAGGCTATAACTCATGCTACAGGATCCAAAATCGGGAGTTCTCGGTCCCGTTGGAATAGGGTCACAGAATACTACCCTGTAGGAACGAAAACTCATATAGAGTACCCTGACATATGTTTTTGAAAATATAACAGTCCTTACCACATCGAAATGGGCACTTATGTTCTCATCGATTTTTTAAGAGCAGGTGGCTCTGTTGCACCCACCCAACCGACTAGCCTCCGATGAAACTGAGAAATTTTTGCCCAAAAATATTCCACATGTCTAGAAGGACCAAATAGGAAAGATTCATCTTTTGCTCATCCCTGTAGGGCGATAGACAGGGCCAGAGAGCCCCGAATACCTTCCCTGTGCAGTTTAAAGACTATAACTCATGCTACAGGATCCAAAATCGGGAGTTCTCGGTCCCGTTGGAATGGGGCCACAGAATACAACCCTGTAGGAACAAAAACTCATATTGAGCACCCTGACATATTTTTTTGAGAATATAATAGTCCTTACCACATTGAAATGGGCACCTACTTTCTCATCGATTTATTATGAGCAGGTGGCTCTGTTTCACCCGCCCAACCGACTAGCCTCCGATGAAACTATGGAATTTTTGCCCAAACATGTTCCGCATGTCTAGGAGGACCATATACAAAAGATTCATCTGGCGCTCATCCCTGTAGGGTGATAGACAGGGCCTGAGAGCCTCGAATACCTTCCCCGAGTAGTTTAAAGGCTATAACTCATGCTACAGGATCCAAAATCGGGAGTTCTCGGTCCCGTTGGAATAGGGGCACAGAAAACTACCCTGTAGGAATGAAAACTCATATAGAGTACTCAGACATATTTTTTTGAAAATATAATAGTCCTTACCACAGTGAAATGGGCACCGACTTTCTCATTGATTTATTATGAGCAGGTGGCTCTCTGGCACCCGCCCAACCAACTAGCCTCCGATCAAACTGAGGAATTTTTGCCCAAACATGTTCCACATGTCTAGAAGGACCATATAGGAATGATTCATCTGGTGCTCATCCCTGTAGGGCAATAGACAGGGCCTTAGAGCCCCGAATACCTTCCCTGTACAGTTTAAAGGCTATAACTCATGCTACAGGATCCAAAATCAAGAGTTCTCGGTCCCGTTGGAATAGGGGCACAGAATACTACCCTGTATCAATGAAAACTCATATAGAGTACCCTGACATATTTTTTTGAAAATATAATAGTCCTTACCACATTGAAATGGGCACCTATGTTCTCATCGATTTATTATGAGCAGGTGGCTCTGTTGCACCCGCCCAACCGACTAGCCTCCGATAAAACTGAGGAATTTTTGCCCAAACATGTTCCACATGTCTAGAAGGACCATATAGGAAAGATTCATCTGGCGTTCATCCCTTTAGGGCGATAGACAGGGCCTGAGAGCCCCGAATACCTTCCCCGTGCAGTTTAAAGGTTATAACTTATGCTGCAGGATCCAAAATCGGGAGTTCTTGGTTCCGTTGGAATAGGGGCACAGAATACTACCCTATAGGAATGAAAACTCATATAGAGTACCCTGACATATTTTTTTGAAAATATAATAGTCCTTACAACATTGAAATGGGCACCAACGTTCTCATCGATTTATTGTGAGCAGGTGGCTCTGTTGCACCCGCCCAACCGACTAGCTTCCGATGAAACTGAGGAATTTTTGCCCAAACATGTTCCACATGTCTAGAAGGACCATATAGGAAAGATTCACCTGGCGTTCATCCCTGTAGGGCGATAGATAGGGCCTAAGAGCCCCGAATACCTTCCCCGTGCAGTTTAAAGGCTATACTCATGCTACAGGATCCAAAATCGGGAGTTCTCGGTCCCGTAGGAATAGGGGCACAGAATACTACCCTATAGGAATGAAAACTCATATAGAGTACCCTGACATATTTTTTTGAAAATATAATAGTCCTTACCACATTGAAATGGGCACCTACGTTCTCATCGATTTATTAAGAGCAGGTGGCTCTGTTGCACCCACCTAACCAACTAGCCTCCGATGAAATTGAGAAATTTTTGCCCGAACAAGTTCCACATGTCTAGAAGGACCATATAGGAAAGATTCATCTGGTGCTCATCCCTGTAGGGCGATAGATAGGGCCTGAGAGCCCTGAATACCTTTCCTATGCAGTTTAAAGGCTATGACTCATGCTACAGGATCCAAAATCGGGAGGTCTCGGTCTCGTTGGAATAGGGGCACAAAATACTACACTGTATCAATGAAAACTCATATAGAGTACCCTGACATATTTTTTTGAAAATATAATAGTCCTTACCACATTGAAATGGGCACCTACGTTCTCATCGATTTATTATGAGCAGGTGGCTCTGTTGCACCCGCCCAACAGGCTAGCCTCCGATAAAACTGAGGAATTTTTGCCCAAACATGTTCCACATGTCTAGAAGGACCATATACGAAAGATTCATCTGGCGCTCATCCCTTTAGGGCGATAGACAGGGCCTGAGAGCCCCGAATACCTTCCCCGTGCAGTTTAAAGGTTATAACTCATGCTGCAGGATCCAAAATTGGGAGTTCTTGGTTCCGTTGGAATAGGGGCACAGAATACTACCCTGTAGGAACGAAAACTCATATAGAGTACCCTGACATATGTTTTTGAAAATATAACAGTCCTTACCACATCGAAATGGGCACTTATGTTCTCATCGATTTATTAAGAGCAGGTGGCTCTGTTGCACCCACCCAACCGACTAGCCTCCGATGAAACTGAGAAATTTGTGCCCAAAAATGTTCCACATGTCTAGAAGGACCAAATAGGAAAGATTCATCTTTTGCTCATCCCTGTAGGGCGATAGACAGGGCCAGAGAGCCCCGAATACCTTCCCTGTGCAGTTTAAAGACTATAACTCATGCTACAGGATCCAAAATCGGGAGTTCTCGGTCCCGTTGGAATGGGGCCACAGAATACAACCCTGTAGGAACAAAAACTCATATTGAGCACCCTGACATATTTTTTTGAGAATATAATAGTCCTTACCACATTGAAATGGGCATCTACTTTCTCATCGATTTATTATGAGCAGGTGGCTCTGTTTCACCCGCCCAACCGACTAGCCTCCGATGAAACTGAGGAATTTTTGCCCAAACATGTTCCGCATGTCTAGGAGGACCATATACAAAAGATTCATCTGGCGCTCATCCCTGTAGGGTGATAGACAGGGCCTGAGAGCCCCGAATACCTTCCCCGAGCAGTTTAAAGGCTATAACTCATGCTACAGGATCCAAAATCGGGAGTTCTCGGTCCCGTTAGAATAGGGGCACAGAAAACTACCCTGTAGGAATGAAAACTCATATAGAGTACCCAGACATATTTTTTTGAAAATATAATAGTCCTTACCACAGTGAAATGGGCACCGACTTTCTCATCGATTTATTATGAGCAGGTGGCTCTCTGGCACCCGCCCAACCGACTAGCCTCCGATCAAACTGAGGAATTTTTGCCCAAACATGTTCCACATGTCTAGAAGGACCATATAGGAATGATTCATCTGGTGCTCATCCCTGTAGGGCAATAGACAGGGCCTTAGAGCCCCGAATACCTTCCCTGTACAGTTTAAAGGCTATAACTCATGCTACAGGATCCAAAATCAAGAGTTCTCGGTCCCGTAGGAATAGGGGCACAGAATACTACCCTATAGGAACGAAAACTCATATAGAGTACCCTGACATATTTTTTTGAAAATATAATAGTCCTTACCACATTGAAATGGGCACCTACGTTCTCATCGATTTATTAAGAGCAGGTGGCTCTATTGCACCCACCTAACCGACTAGCCTCCGATGAAATTGAGAAATTTTTGCCCGAACAAGTTCCACATGTCTAGAAGGACCAAATAGAAAAGATTCATCTGGTGTTCATCCCTGTACGGCGAAAGATAGGGCTTGAGAGCCCTGAATACCTTTCCTATGCAGTTTAAAGGCTATGAGTCATGCTACAGGATCCAAAATCGGGAGGTCTCGGTCTCGTTGGAATAGGGGCGCAAAATACTACACTGTATCAATGAAAACTCATATAGAGTACGCAGGCATATTTTTTTGAAAATATAATAGTCCTTACCACATTGTAATGGGCACCTACATTCTCATCGATTTATTATAAGCAGGTGGCTCTGTTGCACCCGCCCAACAGACTAGCCTCCGATCAAACTGAGGAATTTTTGCACAAACATATTCCACATGTCTAGAAGGACCATATACGAAAATTCATCTGGCGCTCATCCCTGTGGGGCGATAGACAGGGCCTGAGAGCCCCGAATACCTTCCCCGTGCAGTTTAAAGGCTATAACTCATGCTACAGGAACCAAAATCGGGAGTTCTCGGTCCAGTTGGAATAGGGGCCTAGAATACTACCATGTAGGAACGAAAACTCATATAGAGTACCCTGACATATTTTTTTTGAAAATATAATAGTCCTTACCACATTGAATTGGGCACCTACGTTCTCGGCGATTTATTATGAGCAGGTGGCTCTGTTGCACCCGCCCAACTGACTAGCCTCCGATGAAACTGAGGAATTTTTTCCCAAACATGTTCCACACGTCTAGAAGGACCATATAGGAGAGATTCATCTGGTGCTCATCCCTGTAGGGCCACAGACAGGGCCATAGAGCCCCGAATACCTTCCCCGTGCAGTTTAAAGGCAATAACTCATGCTACAGGATCCAAAATCGGGAGTTCTCGGTCTTGTTGGAATAGGGGCACAGAATACTACACTGTATCAATGAAAACTCATATAGAGCACCCTAACTTGTTCCACATGTCTAGAAGGACCATATACGAAAGATTCATCTGGCGCTCATCCCTGTGGGGCGATAGACAGGGCCTGAGAGCCCCGAATACCTTCCCCGTGCAGTTTAAACTCATGCTACAGGAACCAAAATCGGGAGTTCTCGGTCCAGCTGGAATAGGGGCATAGAATACTACCATGTAGGAACGAAAACTCATATAGAGTACCCTGACATATTTTTTTGAAAATATAATAGTCCTTACCACATTGAATTGGGCACCTACGTTCACATAGATTTATTATGAGCAGGTGGCTCTGTTGCACCCGCCCAACTGACTAGCCTCCGATGAAACTGAGGAATTTTTGCCCAAACATGTTCCACATGTCTAGAAGGACCATATAGGAAAGATTCATCTGGCGCTCATCCCTATAGGGTGACAGACAGGGCCTGAGAGCCCCGAATACCTTCCCTGTGCAGTTTAAAGGCAATAACTCATGCTACAAGATCCAAAATCGGGAGTTCTCGGTCCCGTTGGAATAGGGGCACAGAATAAAACCCTGTAGTAATGAAAACTCATATAGAGTACCCTGACATATTTTTTTAAAAAATATAATAGTCCTTACCACATTGAAATGGGCACCTACGTAATCATCGATTTATTATGAGCAGGTGGCTCTGTTGCACCCGCCCAACCGACTAGCCTCCGATGAAACTGAGGAATTTTTGCCCAAACTTGTTCCAAATGTCTAGAAGGACCATATAGGAAAGATTCATCTGGCGCTCATCCCTGTAGGGCGATAGACAGGGCCTGAGAGCCCCGAATACCTTCCCCGTGCAGTTTAAAGGCTATAACTCATGCTACAGGATCCAAAATCGGGAGTTCTCGGTCCTGTTGGAATAGGGGCACAAAATAATACCCTGTAGGAACGAAAACTCATATAGAGTACCCTGACATATTTTTTTGAAAATATAATAGTCCTTACCACATTGAAATGGGCACCTACATTCTCATCGATTTATTATGAGCAGGTGGCTCTGTTGCACCCGCCCAACCGACTAGCCTCCGATGAAACTGAGGAATTTTTGCCCAAACACATTCCACATGTCTAGAAGGACCATATAGGAAATATTCATCTGTTGCTCATCCCTGTAGGGCGATAGACAGGGCCTGAGAGCCCCTAATTCCTTCCCCGTGCAGTTTAAAGGCTATAATTCATGCTACAGGATCCAAAATCGGGAGTTCTCGATACCGTTGGAATAGGGACAAGAATACTACCCTGTAGGAATGAAAACTCATATAGAGTACCCTGACATATTTTTTTGAAAATATAATAGTCCTTACCACATTGAAATGGGCACCTACATTCTCATCGATTTATTATGAGCAGGTGGCTCAGTTGCACCCGTCCAACCGACTAGCCTCTGATGAAACTGAGGAATTTTTACCCAAACATGTTCCACATCTCTAGAAGGACCATATAGGAAAGATTCATCTGGCGCTCATCCCTGTAGGGCGATAGACAGGGCCTGAGAGCTCCGAATACCTTCCCCGTGCAGTTTAAAGGCTATAACTCATGCTACAGGATCCAAAATCGGGAGTTCTCGATCCCGTTGGAATAGGGGCACAGAATACTACCCTTTAGGAATGAAAACTCATATAGACTACCCTAACATATTTTTTTGAAAATATAATAGTCCTTACCTCATTCAAATGGAAACCTACGTTCTCATCGATTTATTATGAGCAGGTGCCTCTGTTGCACCCGCCCAACCGACAAGCCTCCGATGAAACTGAGGAATTTTTACCCAAATATGTTCCACATGTCTAGAAGGACCATATAGGAAAGATTCATCTGTCGGTCATCCCTGAAGGGTGATAGACAGGGCCTGAGAGCCCCGAATACCTTCCCCGTGCAGTTTAAAGGCTATAACTCATGCTACAGGATCCAAAATCGGGAGTTCTCGATCCCGTTGGAATAGGGGCACAGAATACTACCCTGTAGGAACGAAAACTCATATAGACTACCCTGACATATTTTTTTGAAAATATAATAGTCCTTACCACATTGAAATGGGCACCTACGTTCTCATCGATTTATTATGAGCAGGTGGCTCTGTTGCACCCGCCCAACCGACTAGCCTCCGATGAAACTGAGGAATTTTTGCCCAAACATGTTCCACATGTCTAGAAGGACCATATAGGAAAGATTCATCTATTGCTCATCCCTGGAGGGCGATAGACAGGGCCTGAGAGCCCCGAATACCTTCCCCGTGCAGTTTAAAGGCTATAACCCATGCTACAGGATCCAAAATCGGGAGTTCTCGATCCTGTTGGAATAGGGGCACAGAATACTACCCTGTAGGAATGAAAACTCATATAGTGTACCCTGACATATTTTTTTGAAAATATAATTGTCCTTACCATATTGAAATGGGCACCTACGTTCTCATCGATTTATTATGAGCAGGTGGCTCTGTTGCACCCGCCCAACCGACAAGCCTCCGATGAAACTGAGGAATTTTTACCCAAACATGTTCCACATGTCTAGAAGGACCATATAGGAAAGATTCATCTGGCGCTTATCCCTATAGAGCGATAGACTGGGCCAGAGAGAACCGAATACCTTCCCCGTGCAGTTTAAAGGCTATAACTCATGCTACAGGATCCAAAATCGGGAGTTCTCGATCCCGTTGGAATAGGGGCACAGAATACTACCCTGTAGGAACGAAAACTCATATAGACTACCCTGACATATTTTTTTGAAAATATAATAGTCCTTACCACATTGAAATGGGCACCTACGTTCTCATCGATTTATTATGAGCAGGTGGCTCTGTTGCACCCGCCCAACCGACTAGCCTCCGATGAAACTGAGGAATTTTTGCCCAAACATGTTCCACATGTCTAGAAGGACCATATAGGAAAGATTCATCTATTGCTCATCCCTGGAGGGCGATAGACAGGGCCTGAGAGCCCCGAATACCTTCCCCGTGCAGTTTAAAGGCTATAACCCATGCTACAGGATCCAAAATCGGGAGTTCTCGATCCTGTTGGAATAGGGGCACAGAATACTACCCTGTAGGAATGAAAACTCATATAGTGTACCCTGACATATTTTTTTGAAAATATAATTGTCCTTACCATATTGAAATGGGCACCTACGTTCTCATCGATTTATTATGAGCAGGTGGCTCTGTTGCACCCGCCCAACCGACAAGCCTCCGATGAAACTGAGGAATTTTTACCCAAACATGTTCCACATGTCTAGAAGGACCATATAGGAAAGATTCATCTGGCGCTTATCCCTATAGAGCGATAGACTGGGCCAGAGAGAACCGAATACCTTCCCCGTGCAGTTTAAAGGCTATAACTCATGCTACAGGATCCAAAATCGGGAGTTCTCGATCCCGTTGGAATAGGGGCACAGAATACTACCCTGTAGGAACGAAAACTCATATAGACTACCCTGACATATTTTTTTGAAAATATAATAGTCCTTACCACATTGAAATGGGCACCTACGTTCTCATCGATTTATTATGAGCTGGTGGCTCTGTTGCACCCGCCCAACCGACTAGCCTCCGATGAAACTGAGGAATTTTTGCCCAAACATGTTCCACATGTCTAGAAGGACCATATAGGAAAGATTCATCTATTGCTCATCCCTGGAGGGCGATAGACAGGGCCTGAGAGCCCCGAATACCTTCCCCGTGCAGTTTAAAGGCTATAACCCATGCTACAGGATCCAAAATCGGGAGTTCTCGATCCTGTTGGAATAGGGGCACAGAATACTACCCTGTAGGAATGAAAACTCATATAGTGTACCCTGACATATTTTTTTGAAAATATAATAGTCCTTACCATATTGAAATGGGCACCTACGTTCTCATCGATTTATTATGAGCAGGTGGCTCTGTTGCACCCGCCCAACCGACAAGCCTCCGATGAAACTGAGGAATTTTTACCCAAACATGTTCCACATGTCTAGAAGGACCATATAGGAAAGATTCATCTGGCGCTTATCCCTATAGAGCGATAGACTGGGCCAGAGAGCCCCGAATACCTTCCCCGTGCAGTTTAAAGGCTATAACTCATGCTACAGGATCCAAAATTGGGAGTTCTCGATCCCGTTGGAATAGGGGCACAGAATACTACCCTGTAGGAATGAAAACTCATATAGACTACCCTGACATATTTTTTTGAAAATATAATAGTCCTTACCACATTGAAATGGGCACCTACGTTCTCATCGATTTATTATGAGCAGGTGGCTCTGTTGCACCCGCCCAACCGACTAGCCTCCGATGAAACTGAGGAATTTTTGCCCAAACATGTTCCACATGTCTAGAAGGACCATATAGGAAAGATTCATCTATTGCTCATCCCTGGAGGGCGATAGACAGGGCCTGAGAGCCCCGAATACCTTCCCCGTGCAGTTTAAAGGCTATAACCCATGCTACAGGATCCAAAATCGGGAGTTCTCGATCCTGTTGGAATAGGGGCACAGAATACTACCCTGTAGGAATGAAAACTCATATAGTGTACCCTGACATATTTTTTTGAAAATATAATAGTCCTTACCATATTGAAATGGGCACCTACTTTCTCATCGATTTATTATGAGCAGGTGGCTCTATTGCACCCGCCCAACCGACTAGCCTCCGATGAAACTGAGGAATTTTTGCCCAAACATGTTCCACATGTCTAGAAGGACCATATAGGAAAGATTCATCTGTCGGTCATCCCTGAAGGGTGATAGACAGGGCCTGAGAGCCCCGAATACCTTCCCGGTGCAGTTTAAAGGCTATAACTCATGCTACATGATTCAAAATCGGGAGTTCTCGATCCCGTTGGAATAGGGGCACAGAATACTACCCTGTAGGAACGAAAACTCATATAGAGTACCCTGACATATTTTTTTGAAAATATAATAGTCCTTACCACATTGACATAGGCACCTACGTTCTCATTGATTTATTTTGAGCAGGTGGCTCTGTTGCACCCGCCCAACCGACTAGCCTCCGATGAAACTGAGGAATTTTTGCCCAAACATGTTCCACATGTCTAGAAGGACCATATAGGAAAGATTCATCTGTCGCTCATCCCTGAAGGGCGATAGACAGGGCCTGAGAGCCCCAAATACCTTCCCTGTGCAGTTTAAAGGCTATAACACATGCTCCAAGATTCAAAATCGGGAGTTCTCGATCCCGTTGGAATAGTGGCACAGAATACTACCCTATAGGAACGAAAACTAATATAGAGTACCCTGACATATTTTTTTGAAAATATAATAGTCCTTACCACATTGAAATGGGCACCTACGTTCTCATCTATTTATTATGAGCAGGTGGCTCTATTGCACCCGCCCAACCGACTAGCCTCTGATGAAACTGAGGAATTTTTGCCAAACATGTTCCACATGTCTAGAAGGACCATATAGGAAACATTCATCTGTCGCTCATCCCTGGAGGGCGATAGACAGGGCCTGAGAGCCCCGAATACCTTCCCCGTGCAGTTTAAAGGCTATAACCCATGCTACAGGATCCAAAATCGGTAGTTCTCGATCCCGTTGGAATAGGGGCACAGAATACTACCCTGTAGGAATGAAAACTCATATAGTGTACCCTGACATTTTTTTTGAAAATATAATAGTCCTTACCACATTGAAATGGGCACCTACGTTCTCATCGAGTTATTATGAGCAGGTGGCTCAGTTGCACCCGCCCAACCGACTAGCCTCCGATGAAACTGAGGAATTTTTACCCAAACATGTTCCACTTGTCTAGAACGACCATATAGGAAAGATTCATCTGTCGCTCATCCCTGAAGGGCGATAGACAGGGCCTGAGAGCTCCGAATACCTTCCCCGTGCAGTTTAAAGGCTATAACTCATGCTACAGGATCCAAAATTGGGAGTTCTTGGTCCAGTTATAATAGGGACAAGAATACTACCCTGTAGGACTGAAAACCCTGACATATTTTTTTGAAAATATAATAGTCCTTACCACATTGAAATGGGAACCTACGTTCTCATCGATTTATTATGAGCAGGTGGCTCTGTTGCACCCGCCCAACTGACTAGCCTCCGATGAAACTGAGGAATTTTTACCCAAACATGTTCCACATGTCTAGAAGGACCATATAGGAAAGACTCATCTGGCGCTTATCCCTATAGGGCGATAGACAGGGCCAGAGAGCCCCGAATACCTTCCCCGTGCAGTTTCAAGGCTATAACTCATGCTACTGGATCCAAAATCATGAGTTCTCGGTCCCGTTAAAATAGGGACAAGAATACTACCCTGTAGGAACAAAAACTCATGTAGAGTACCCTGACATATTTTTTTGAAAATATAGTAGTCCTTACGACATTGAAATGGGCACCTACGTTCTCATCGATTTATTATGAGCAATTGGCTCTTTTGCACCCGCCCAACCGACTAGCCTCCGATGAAACTGAGGAATTTTTGCCCAAACATGTTCCACATGTCTAGAAGGACCATATAAGAAAGATTCATCTGTCGCTCATCCCTGAAGGGCGATAGACAGGGCCTGAGAGCCCCGAATACCTTCCCCGTGAAGTTTAATGGCTATAACTCATGCTACAGGATTCAAAATCGGGTGTTCTCGATCCCGTTGGAATAGGGGCACAGAATACTACCCTGTAGGAATGAAAACTCATATAGAGTACCCTGACATATTTTTTTGAAAATATAATAGTCCTTACCACATTGAAATGGGAACCTATGTTCTCATCGATTTATTATGAGCAGGTGGCTCTGTTGCACCCGCCCAACCGACTAGCCTCCGATGAAACTGAGGAATTTTTACCCAAACATGTTCCACATGTTTAGAAGGACCATATAGGAAAGATTCATCTGGCGCTTATCCCTATAGGGCGATAGACAGGGCCAGAGAGCCCCGAATACCTTCCTCGTGCAGTTTAAAGGCTATAACTCATGCTACAGGATCCAAAATCGGGAGTTCTCGGTCCCGTTAAAATAGGGACAAGAATACTACCCTATAGGAACGAAAACTCATATAGAGTACCCTGACATATTTTTTGAAAATATAATAGTCCTTACGACATTGAAATGGGCACCTACGTTCTCATCGATTTATTATGAGCAATTGGCTCTATTGCACCCGCCCAACCGACTAGCTTCCGATGAAACTGTGGAATTTTTGCCCAAACATGTTCCACATGTCTAGAAGGACCATATAGGAAAGATTCATCTATCGCTCATCCCTGAAGGGCGATAGACAGGGCCTGCGAGCCCCGAATACCTTCCCTGTGCAGTTTAAAGGCTATAACTCATGCTCCAGGATTCAAAATCGGGAGTTCTCGATCCCGTTGGAATAGTGGCACAGAATACTACCCTGTAGGAACGAAAACTCATATAGAGTACCCTGACATATTTTTTTGAAAATATAATAGTCCTTACCACATTGAAATGGGCACCTACGTTCTCATCGATTTATTATGAGCAGGTGGCTCTATTGCACCCGCCCAACCGACTAGCCTCAGATGAAACTGAGGAATTTTTGCCAAAACATGTTCCACATGTCTAGAAGGACCATATAGGAAACATTCATCTGTCGCTCATCCCTGGAGGGTGATAGACAGGGCCTGAGAGCCCCGAATACCTTCCCCGTGCAGTTTAAAGGCTATAACCCATGCTACGGATCCAAAATCGGTAGTTCTCGATCCCGTTGGAATAGGGCACAGAATACTACCCTGTAGGAATGAAAACTCAAATAGTGTACCCTGACATATTTTTTTGAAAATATAATAGTCCTTACCACATTGAAATGGGCACCTACGTTCTCATCGAGTTATTATGAGCAGGTGGCTCAGTTGCACCCGCCCAACCGACTAGCCTCCGATGAAACTGAGGAATTTTTACCCAAACATGTTCCACTTGATCTGAACGACCATATAGGAAAGATTCATCTGTCGCTCATCCCTGAAGGGCGATAGACAGGGCCTGATAGCTCCGAATACCTTCCTCGTGTAGTTTAAAGGCTATAACTCATGCTACAGGATCCAAAATTGGGAGTTCTTGGTCCAGTTAAAATAGGGACAAGAATACTACCCTGTAGGATTGAAAACCCTGACATATTTTTTTGAAAATATAATAGTCCTTACCACATTGAAAAGGGAACCTACGTTCTCATCGATTTATTATGAGCAGGAGGCTCTGTTGCACCCGCCCAACCGACTAGCCTCCGATGAAACTGAGGAATTTTTACCCAAACATGTTCCACATGTCTAGAAGGACCATATAGGAAAGATTCATATGGCGCTTATCCCTATAGGGCAATAGACAGGGCCAGAGAGCCCCGAATACCTTCCCCGTGCAGTTTCAAGGCTATAACTCATGCTACTGGATCCAAAATTTTGAGTTCTCGGTCCCGTTAAAATAGGGACAAGAATACTACCCTGTAGGAACGAAAACTCATGTAGAGTACCCTGACATATTTTTTGAAAATATAATAGTCCTTACGACATTGAAATGGGCACCTACGTTCTCATCGATTCATTATGAGCAATTGGCTCTTTTGCACCCGCCCAACCGACTGGCCTCCGATGAAACTGAGGAATTTTTGCCCAAACATGTTCCACATGTCAAGAAGGACCATATAGGAAAGATTCATCTGTCGCTCATCCCTGAAGGGCGATAGACAGGGCCTGAGAGCCCCGAATACCTTCCCCGTGAAGTTTAAAGGCTATAACTCATGCTACAGGATCCAAAATCGGGTGTTCTCAATCCCGTTGGAATAGGGGCACAGAATACTAACCTGTAGGAATGAAAACTCATATAGAGTACCCTGACATATTTTTTTGAAAATATAATAGTCCTTACCACATTGAAATGGGAACCTACGTTCTCATCGATTTATTATGAGCAGGTGGCTCTGTTGCACCCGCCCAACCGACTAGCCTCCGATGAAACTGAGGAATTTTTACCCAAACATGTTCCACATGTCTAGAAGGACCATATAGGAAAGATTCATCTGGCACTTATCCCTATAGGGCGATAGACAGGGCCAGAGAGCCCCGAATACCTTCCTCGTGCAGTTTAAAGGCTATAACTCGTGCTACAGGATCCAAAATCGGGAGTTCTCGATCCCGTTAAAATAGGGACAAGAATACTACCCTATAGGAACGAAAACTCATATAGAGTACCCTGACATATTTTTTTGAAAATATAATAGTCCTTACGACATTGAATGGGCACCTACGTTCTCATCGATTTATTATGAGCAATTGGCTCTATTGCACCCGCCCAACCGACTAGCCTCCGATGAAACTGTGGAATTTTTGCCCCAAACATGTTCCCCATGTCTAGAAGGACCATATAGGAAAGATTCATCTGTCGCTCAGTCCCTGAAGGGCGATAGACAGGGACTGAGATCCCCGAATACCTTCCCCGTGCAGTTTAACGGATATAACTAATGCTACAGGATTCAAATCGGAAGTTCTCGATCCGTTGGAATAGAGGCACAGAATACTACCCTGTAGGAACGAAACCTCATATCGAGTACCCTGACATATTTTTTTGAAAATATAATAGTCCTTACCACATTGAAATGGGCACCTAGCTCTCATCGATTTATTATGAGCAGGTGGCTC